>NC_134792.1:24009486-24011986 GCF_046742065.1 Oratosquilla oratoria
CTGTGCCATGAAATGCTGTTTGGCCTGTTCAGATATGAAGCTCACATCAGTAAGGCTCTTGAGATACGTCATTATTGTGGATCTCAGAAGCGTAATCAGCCTAATAAGAACATAAGAATGAAGGAGACTGCAAGAGACCATAAGGCCTACACTAGGCAACTCCGTATCCATCACCACCTGTCATCCCCATCCATAAAGTTGTCTAATCGTTTCTTAAAACAACTGATAGTTTCAGCGCTTACTACATGGTTACTAAGTTTATTCCATTCGTCGACCACCCTATTAGTAAACCAATTCTTGCCTATTCCCTTTTTAAGTCTAAATTTGTCCAGTTTATAACCATTACTGCGAGTCCTGCCCTGTTGTTTTATTATGATGACCTTGTTTGCATCACCCTTGTTAAAGCCTTAATGTTAAGATCCAGATCTCAGTTTCGTTCGTTTTGCTCTAGAGAATAGTCCCATGACGCTAAATCTGGAGGATTATTATTTATTAATCTATTTTATCTTAACTTGTTTATCAATGTTTATTTGTTTATCTATTTATTCATCAATTCATCTATTTATTCACTTGTTTATCTGGGGGATTATTGTTTATTTATTTATTTTTATCTTATCTTGTTTATCAATGTTTATTTCTTTATCTATTCATTCGTCAATTTATCTATTTATTTACTTGTTTATTAATCTATTGATTTATTAATTAGTTAATTAATGTCTTTATATATGTTTGTGTATTTATCTACTTATTTATTTGTTTATTCATTTATTTACTTATCAATGTTTATTCATCTATTTATCTATTCAGTCATTTATATTCATTCATATATATTCATTCACTTATTACCTGTCTGTCTATACATACATATGGTTATCTCATTCCTAGGTTCCTTCTCGATTTCTTTATATCAGTCTATTCCCCCCACATGCTTATATATTTCTCCTTCCTCTTTCTGCATATCACTCTGTCTACTATGTCTGTCAACCATCTATCCATTCGTCTGTCTGTTTGTCTCGGTGTCTGTCTGTCGCTTCTCATTCGCCCCTCTGTCTGTCTGCCTGTCTATTCGTCTACCCCTCTGTCTGTTTATCTCTGTCTGTTTATCTTTTTGCTTGCCAGTCTATTACCTGTCTGTCTGTCAATCTATTTCCTGTCTTTCTACTCGTCTCTATCACTCAATCTCTTTCTCACTGTCATTCTCTCTTTCTCTTCAACTCTCGTGCTCTCTTCCTCGTGGCAAAGTCCAATTCGGCCCCGTTGTTTATTCTTCTTAACGACCAGTAACCATCTCGTACATCAAATCACATTTTAATTACAACGTAGACTTGGCATTTTCTCTCGAAAGAAATTAGGTTACGTTTGTGATAAAATCCCCCTAATTATAATATTATTTTCATTTATGGTCGTCGTGAAAGCTTATTACCTTGAATGCAATAGAGAAGGAAATTTTATTCGTCACATGAGACGTGAAGATAATTAGAAGCCCCGAGGTGATACTGTGTAGTAAGTGACAAAATCATTTAACCTGTGAGCACAGATGTTGTATTAAATATATATAATTTTATACAATGATAGGTGATTTTATTTATCATAGTGAGAAAATCTGTACACAAACGAATTAACTACTGGGCAGAGTAGTAGCACTTAGCGTGAATATGATATGTAAAGGGCCCCATACACAGTGCGATCTGACCTTGAGGTTTGGTTGGATTCGACCAGGTTGGATCGTGTATGTACTGATCTTGGTTTGTCCGACCGACATATCCAGCTATATCCAGAGGGTTAGTCAGACTTAAATAAGCAAGTCACCTTTACATTTGTTTCATGGAAGCAATCTGAAATCCTTCCTCACTCTATCGTCATATAAAAAGCTAGGACGATTTCCCTTACAGAGGGTTTTGTAGCGTGGAATTTACTGAGTCATGCCCTTGGTCCAACTCGCTGGCGGCAAAGTTTAAACTGTTGTCACCTCGACCTACACCGCAAGCAGCGACGCTCTAACCCACTCGGCCAGCAAAATAGTAAGAATTCTAATTCTTCGTGTCTCTTTTTAGATAATAACTGACGAATTTGTCCTCTTGAGTTATGTGTAGGAATGAGATCTTTGATTTGAAGGGATTCTACATTAATAATTCCCCTTGGATTTATAATCCATTTTCAAAACTAGAATATCTCTACAACTCATTTAAATTCTTTAGTTTAAATAGGAAAAAAAATCACAGAACTCCATCACGTCGAAGGGTAATAGTAAATAACTGAGAACATAAGATATATCTCAATATCTTAGCCATATGTTGTGTTTTCTTGCATAAAATCTTGATAAGCACAAAAACTTCTTATTGTTCTCTAAAGGCTACTAATGACTTCCAAGAATCTTGGCCATCTTGATACAGGGGACGAGTACAGGGACAACTTTATACACAAGTTTGCATTACGTTAATACACATAGCACTGTCACCTGTTCTGTGTCAACAGCATATGTAAGCAGAACACAACCCGC
>NC_134792.1:24014486-24016986 GCF_046742065.1 Oratosquilla oratoria
GAGGTAATGGAGGCGTTGGAGTAGTTCGGGAGGACGAAGTGGAGGGTGGAGTGTCGGGCAAAAGGAAGAGAAGTAAAAAGAGGAGGAGGAGGAGGAGGAGGAGGAGGAGGAGGAGGAGGAGTAATGTGTCAAAACGGAGAGAATAACATACAAGAAGACAAGAAAAATATAAACCTATAATTATACCTCTCGGATTGGGGAACACTTAATAGCTTCGAAGTAGCACTCGTTACAAGCTGACAAGGAACCTCAGAGACTTTATTCTGGCTCAGAGAAAATGTTTTTATTCAGGCGTGGGGCGGTCCCGAGCAACGAACGCCTCGGGAACAGGAAACGGTAACAAATAGCAGCATGTAATTGGCTATTGACCTCCTTGCATCGGAGGCAGGAGCTACGCGGCCGAAGACAACTTGGAGCCAACCAGAGAAATATCTCTGAATTGCTACACTGGGGCTGTCGCTCATCAAGAAAATAGTAATAATGATAATAAAGTAAACCAATATAAATAAATAATGATAACAATAATAGTAATAACAGTATTGATAACATAATAATAGTAATAATAATAATGACAACAGCAACAATAGTAATAATGATCAAATAAGTCATAATAATAATAATAATAGTAATAATTATAGTAATGACAATAATAATAGTAATAATAAATAACAAATCAAAACGAGGCTCAACATACTCTAGTCACTTTCTTCTAGCTGAGGGCATGTCTCTGAAGTGAAGATGTTAAGGACACAAGTTATTGCAGCGGTTCTGGAGAAATTATGTGTTAAGTACTAGACTTGACAAAACATGGCAGAGTGTTTACTTAGAAAAAGTCTTCCTGTTAAGCATGGCGCAATTTTTTAGATTATTTTCCTTAATGTGGAATGGTTATACACAAGAGTTATATCGCATGGGTGATGGTGTGATATATTTCTTTAACAAGAAGAACAAGAGAGGGAAATGTTCGTAAACTATGAAGAGGAACAGTAAACTAGAAAAACTTCGTCACTGAAGTTAGCTCATCGTCAATAAACTAATAATATTAATTATCGAATAAATAAATAAATCCTCTGACTTTAATCAAAATGGAATTTGTTAAGTGTGTCACGACAGGAAAGAGTTGAGAGAGCTAAGAAAGAAGGACAAAGAAATATGGGAGGACATTGATCAGGAAAATTCGACGCAGAATGATGCGGAGGTATGACAGAAAATGAGACGAGGTTATGGTGGTGGTAGTGGTGGTGGTAGTGGTGGTAGGTGGTGGTAGTGGTGATGGGAGTGTTGGCGGCGAAGATGACGGTGGCTGTGGTGGTGGTGGTGGTAGTGGAAGCGGTGGTATTTGATGTGATGGTGGTGGTTGTTGTGATGGTTGGTGAAGGCAATGATGGTTTTGATGGATTTAGGTGTATTGTTGTTGTTGTTGTTGTTGTTGTTGTTGTTGTTGCTGTTGTTGTTGTTGTTGTTGTTGTTGTTGTTGTTGTTGTTGTTGTTGTTGTTGTTGTTGTTGTTGTTGTTGTTGTTGTTGTTGTTGTTGTTGTTGTTGTTGTTGTTGTTGTTGTTGTTGTTGTTGTTGTTGTTGTTGTTGTTGGACAGAGAGTACCGAGAATAAACGACAGAATATTTTCTGCATTATCATTGGCTTGTTCTAAGTACGTGATCCAAAAGCCTTGTTATGATGGACACTGCAACAGTGAATGATATCTGCATTACTTAATGTTATCATTACCGTCATGATAACCCTTTTGATCATAGCTTTTTGAGTATGATAATCACAGTTTTGGAGTTTGATAAGTGATTGTAATTGTGACCGTTCAGCTGACGCCATTAAGCAACTACTCGGTGGAGCTCCTCGGTTCTCTGGTCGAGTTGCACAGCGCGAAGACCTTTCGCAGTTCCTCACGGTCGAAGTATTTCCCACTTCTCTATTAACCGAAACAATGGGTATTTCAGAAGTTGTTATTGAACTTTTAGAGACAAACCATATCAAAGGTAGGAATTACGAACAGCCGACTGAGGACCACAACTACAAGTTTGATTTAGTTTCAGTTCACTTGTCTGCAATTGTTCTGAAATTATGACGCCTTGTCTTGCTTCCAATTGATGTCATTTTGTAGCCCAAAGTGTACAGGCGGTGGGGCCGTGCATGAGAGAAGCGGATGAAAAAACGCCAGAAGCTACCTGGGATGCGGGGAGCCCGCTGTATACTAATGTGTGCGTGCGTGTGTGTGTGTGTGTGTGTGTGTGTGTGTGTGTGTGTGTGTGTGTGTGTGTGTGTGTGTGTGTGTGTGTGTGTGTGTGTGTGTGTGTGTGTGTGTGTGTGTGTGTGTGTGTGTGTGTGTGTGTGTGTGTGTGTGTATGTGTATGTGTGTTTGTACGTGTGCATGTGTGCGCTTGTGTGTTTGTATGAACGTGTGTGTAGATATCTGCCAATCTCCTGAAGCACCTTTTCGTCTCTCTCTCTCTCTCTCTCTCTCTCTCTCTCTCTCTCTCTCTCTCTCTC
>NC_134792.1:24029486-24041986 GCF_046742065.1 Oratosquilla oratoria
TAGGGTGGATGCGGCAGCAATTCGAATTCACAGTCCCGAACTTTGGCCATTGCCAACAGCGAGGTGTGGGCCGGTGCGTTGCCCTGGTGGAAAATCACGCCTTAAGAGAGCATCCCAGGCCGTTTCTCCTTGATCTGCCGTAGTTTGGTCATAAAGTTCGCGTAATACGCCCCGGTGATGTTGTGGCCCTTGAGGAGATATCCGATGAACACGACTCCCTTCGCGTCCCAAAAGACGGGAGCCATGACCTTACCGGCCGAGATCGTCACCTTAGCCTTCTTGGTTGTTGGAGAGCTGTTGCGCTTCCACTGCTTCGACTGCTCTTTGGTCTCTGGATGGAAGAGGTGGATCCAAGTCTCGTCCATGGTCACGAATGTTGTCAGAAAGCTCCCCGGGTCCTCCTGCATCAAGGTCAAGTTGTCCAGGGACAAAGTCGCACGAGTCCGCATTTGGTTATGCGTCAGAAGACGAGGGACCCAACGGGCAGAAACCTTTGACATCTCATGCTTGTTCCTCAGAATGTGGTCTGCGCGCTCATGAAATATCCCCGTCCGAGCAGCAAGTATCCACGTTGAGATTTGTCAGTCATCCATGAGCATGACCAGGACCAGGACCAGGTCAATTTTTTCGTCCGTGGTCGAGGTTCGGGTCCTTCCTGAGAATAACATTGATATCGATAATAACAGTACGATCAAAGAACTCCTTATAAAAATTTTCCCTTGCAATAATGTAGGATACGTCTACAGTATTCCCTGTAAACAATGTAGCCCTTCTTACATTGGCCAAACTGGTAAAGAATTACGTATAAGGATGAACCAACATAGATATAGTATAAGGACAGGCGAAATGTCTAGTGGGGTTTTTGTCCATGTAAGAGACACAAACCATACCATTGACTGGGACAGTGTTAAAAAAAATGTTGTTTGTAATTCTATTTTGGAAAGGAACATAATTGAATCCGGTTTTATAGAAAGCAATTTTGATAATAACATCAATTTGATTTTAGGTTTATTCAAACTAGATAATTTCATCACTAATAGGATGATAAAACAGTACCATGACTCCTAATTGTGCCAAATGTCCCTGTGGACTTTTCGGCCACTTGGTTATTTTTTTTTATTACTATTGTTATTTTCATGTGTATATGTATGTGCGTGTATGTACTTAGCCTGAAGTTTTTTGTGGCTGTAACCTTTCCCGGTTTTCTTATTTCTGTGTAAATATTGTGTTCTATATCTCTTGTACTCTGAAGATGTCGTAATAGACGAAAACGTTTAGTATTCTGAACTTTAATTTTCCTATGGTTTCTGCATGATATATACTATGTATGTATGTATATGTATATATATATATATATATATATATATATATATAAATATATATAAATATATATATATATATATATAAATATATATATATATATGTGTATATATATGTAATACGTGTGTGTGTGTGTGTGTGTGTGTGTGTGTGTGTGTGTGTGTGTGTGTGTGTGTGTGTGTGTGTGTGTGTGTGTGTGTGTGTGTGTGTGTGTGTGTGTGTGTGTATTGTTGCATGTGCATACAAATGCACATACCTTGATATGATATTTGTAATTCAAACAGTATGTACTTCTACCTAATGTTTTTACCAAAATGTGTTCTATTGGCTCCAACGGTTATTACAGTCAATAGTTAATAGATAACCATATCGCTGATATGACAGTTACAATCGTAATCGCTTTGAACCTTTGAGGTTTCTCAGCTTAAATATCTCCAACTTTAGACTCAAGGAGCACAAGGGCTGCATAAGAAATAGGCGTTGTTCTGGGAAGCCGGGGACGCATTTGATATTACAGGTATGTTTTTATATTCAGCAAATGCGGTAATGGGTGAAGATGCTCAGTATTCCACGTGGGCAGAGTCTGATAGTATGCCTGTCGAGCTGTACACGTCAGGTGGATGCCAGGTATGGTTTAAGTGGAATTTTATGGTATAATGAGAAAAAGATAGAGTGTGAGGATGAGGAGGTGGTGTGATGCATTATGTAAATGGGAAGTTGCAATGTGATGCGATTGCACGTAGTACAGGAATGGCCTTCTTGTGTTGCTTAAATTGTTGTAATTCTTAGAATTACAAATGTATCCTAAAGACAATGGAGATTGTCTGTATGTTGTTGTTTCTGGTTGTTTTTGTTATTGTTGTTTTTGTTGTTGATTTGGGGGAAGTCATGGTCGATTTCATTATGTTTAAAGAAATCTCAACATTTAGAATTTGAAACTTATCTTAGACCGATATCAGTGATAATTTTTGAAAGTGGCCTTATATATACATATATATATATATACATATACATATATATATATATATACATATATATGTATATATATATTTATATATATATATATATATATATATATACACGTTTATTTCTATATCCGAGGAATAAACAGACGGTCTAAATTGATTTTAGGGAAGAAACGTTTTCAATATAAATATATATATATATATATATATATATATATATATATATATATGTATATGTGTATATATGTATACACACATATATATGTATATATGTATATATGTATATATATATATGTATATATATATATGTATGTATGTATATATGTATATGTATATATATATATATATATATATATATACATATTGTCTTCAGGTTCAGGGCCGAGAGTTCGGGCTTCTTGACCGTCCTGCTTCGTTAGCATGTTAATGTTACTAATTGTTTGTGGTTTCTATGCTGTAGACTGAGTCCTGAGGGCTGGAGACAATACTGTACAATTAGCTTTGCTGAAAATAATTGGTACAGAGCTCTTTTTTGTAGAGAAATAAATAGGAAAATTGAATAAGTAGGTAAACAAATAAATAGAAAATGGATGAATAAATAAACAATAAAAACAAACAAATGAATAAGCAAGAAAAATAAATATATACATAGATGACATAAAAAAACTAACTCAATCAGTAATGTGACTTACTTTGGAGATCGATTAGTTTCGACTCATTTCAGATGATTGTGATCAGTTGAGGAGAGAATTCGTAATAGAATGAGTTGCCGAGTGATCGAAAAATAGTGACATTGAATGAAAGAAAATTGTGTTTAGTACTTAACTTTCCAAGGCAGTACCGACCGCAGGAGATAAAAATTAAATATATATATATATATATATATATATATATATGTATATATATATATATATATATATATATATATATATATATATATATATATATATATATATATTTCCTTTTACGTAAAATTAACGGTAGGCAACATTTGTTACCTCACTTTCTGATATATATATATATATATATATATATAAATATATGTAATGTATATACATATATATATATGCATATATACATATATATACATATATATATATATTTATATATATATGTATGTATATATATATATATATACATATGTGTGTATGTATGTATGTATGTTTACATATATCTTTAACTCAAGCAACTTGGAGAGTAGGGGTACCATACTCCTTTTAAAGTTTTTTTTTTTTTTTCTTCTTTCTTTTTTTACCATGGCCCGTATCGTCGTGCGACAATGATGTGCTTGTAGGGTTGTCGCCCCAGCGGTCTCCCATGTACCATCGAGCAAGTCGTGCAACCACACTTCGTCTCGAGCGTCGTGCAGTGACAATACAAACTCCTGTAGTCATTCAATAACGACGATGTCCAACCAGCTGTAAGGCAGTTAAAGGAGTGTAACGGTGAACCCCCTCAAGACCGGTGGCAACCCTCACAGATTTAGGTTACATTAGCGGCAGACTCTTTGATTTGCACCTTCGGGCTTCGTGAGGTGTTCTAATTTGAAACCTTTCGCCAGATCTATCTAACACTTCTTACCTTTCGTAAGTAGTGTTTTCACTTGTTTTCCAAATAAGTTTACCTAGTTGATAGAGTTAGTAATATTCTACTTTCTAATGGTAGAAAGTGTCCGCTAGGGCTGGCGAAAGGTTCTGAAAGTGCGCCCATAAGTGATGCTTCTTTGAGACCTCTGGCAAAATATCGACGATTTCATTCAGTCAATATCATTATTGTAATGAAGGAGTAGACGACTACTTCAATGAACTTGCTTCATGTGACACCTCCCCATCACCCCCCCCCCCAAAAAAAAAAAGGAACCTTAAGGAACCACGGAACTTGCCTGAGTCTCGGACATGTGGTGTTAATGGATGCTTAGAAACTCTCTTCAGCGTTGAAGTCATCCCCAGTAGGTGACAGAACAAAATCCTCTTCAGCGTTGAAGTCATCCCCAGTAGGTGACAGAACAAAATCCTCTTCAGCGTTGAAGTCATCCCCAGTAGGTGACAGAACAAAATCCTCTTCAGCGTTGAAGTCATACCCAGTAGGTGACACAACAGAAATCCATAAGTATGAGAGACTTTAGAAGACACTTGATCACTCTTAAAACCGAACGACTTCATTCATCTGACGCAACGACACAGAAGCGAACAGATCATGAAGACTCTCCGATGATGTCTTCTGGAGATTTCTTCGCAACTGACACCAGATGAAGAGGTGTGTGTCACCGCACTGAAGAGGTCGAGCCAAGATGACTGCACCTGGAAAATGAGGTTAAACTAATTTGAACAACTTCTTTTCCCACGACCTTAGTCCTCGCTCAGGGCGATCGCCATGTTTCAAGTCTCTGTTTACTTTATTCTTATTCTGCATTCGTCCTCGTTATGGACCAAAAGTCCTCCTGTCGGCAGGGTTTGCCATTGTAGGCTATTACAGTAAGCGTTTAGTCTTGAGAAACCACTGCAAGACCACCGGTCTATCCCCTAAGGGACGATACAGTCTCTGTACCTCACCCGGTGAGTGAGTCTTGTTTGACAAGGCTCGCTTAACTGCATGTGGAGTTTTGAGCGTGTTGGAATGCCTCTAGTCGTAAATAGAGTTTGTAAGCATTGAAATTAACTCGACCATACTAACCCATAGAAGCAAGAAAATAAGTAAAAGAAAAATAGATAAAACTGAGTGATAAATAGATCAATCAATAAACAGATGAATAATAATGAGTAAATTGTAATAAGCAAATATGTAAGTCTAAATAAAGTAAAGGAATGCACAAACAAATGAGACAATAGAATAAAATCAGATAAATTAAAACAAATATAAATTTCACAAAAATACAATCCCCTTGTTTACATTTAGTCTACGTAGAAAAAGTGAGTAACTTACACCTGGAGACGCTCTGGTGTGACCAAATCCGTTCCTTCAACCTTTATACTACTGACTGCTAAAGCAAGTACCAGTCACCAGTAGCCATAGACTCGAACTCGGGTCCATGGACTGCGAAGTGAGATCGAAACCAACACACCACACATATATATTCCTTCTTTAATCCTGTATAAGATGTTCTGATCACACACTAAAAACTCTATCAGCCCTCTCACGCTCTCTATTCCCAAGATCATGTTATCGTTATCATAGCCTTCTTGTTATTAGAGAGAGATACAGGACTCGAACCTCTGAGAGATTACGAGGCCCGTGCGCTTCCGATGACGCCTCAGGTTCCTAGCACGTAGGGCAAAGGTGACGGCTCGGGCCGCAGCTCCGTGCCTTCTGGCGTCCGCTACTCACCACGTCTTCCTGTCTTCACATGCCCGTGTTGGACACGACGCCTTCACGAGGTCGCCATCATAACAAACACCAAGAACCATAAAAAACTGTTGTACCTCGTTAATGGTTATAAATCACTCTAGTTGCAGCCCCTATAGCGTTAAAAAAAAGAGCTATTACGGCGTTCTAGAAGCTCCTACCGTGTTCTAAGAGCTTCAAAGGTGGCTCTTTGGAAGCTCTTAAAATAGTTAAAAGCTATTACAGAGTTCTAGAATCTCTTATGGCCTTCTAAATACTAGTTTATAGAAATCTGGTAGAAGTTATCATAGGATTCTAGGAGTCTTTAACATAGATGTACAAAACTAGTATAGCGGCCTGTTGAGCTATTACGCCAATCTAGAAATTATTATAGCTTTTTAGAAACTCCGATAGAGTTTTAGAATCTATTGTGACGTTCTAGAAAATACTTATAAGATTCATCCTAAAATTGACTGTAGTAGGAGTTTAATCTTGTAAGGTATTCAAAGAAACATAAAGAACCTGTCTGACACTGAAGACCTGAGATTTTGAATAATTGATCGATTGTCCACATGCTTGTCCGGAGGGTTGTCTGATTGGTTTATATATGGGCGGGGGGGGGGGTAGTATGTGTGAGTAAATTTTGACGCAGCCCGAGGAATTTCTCCCCGTCCTCTCCTTATATGCAAGGGGGGACGGAGAGGGGGGGGTCGCCGATTAAATGAAGCGGCCTTGCTGTGGATGTGCTGTGTCTTGCGACACTGCTTCTGACCCAGGGCGGTGGGCAAGGTGCAGGGATGACCCGTCATCCAGGAGGTGCTCAGATGAGAGGGAGGGTGGGAGGGGTGTGGAGTGTATTTGGGGATGAAATGGGTGGGAGTGTTTTTATGCCTTTCCGTTTTTGGCTACCTCCCTTGAAAGGGGGAAAAAGCCTTGGTATATGTATGTGTGTATGTATCTATGTAACTATTTATTCAATTATATTTTCCCTTCCTACAAATGTTGAGAATTGTTTCAAATACGCTAATGTACTTAATAGATTTCCATTCCGGCTATAAGGACAAATGAATTTATATCAATGGGCAGACTCTTGGGTGAGTGAGTCTCGATCGATCAATGGCTCCCTCAGGGCTGGAATCCGCCCCCTTAGACCCACGGAGCTTCTGCCCCTCAGCCGGAAAAATAATCCATAAAATACGTCACCGTGTTGAGGGGATTAGCCACGCATCGTTTCTCCACCATTGCATTGCTCTTCGTCTCGCGCGGTCGCGCACGCACACACAAATACACACACACACACACGTTTACTTACTTACATACGCATGTATACGAACACACACACACATGCATACAATATACGCACACACATACGCGCGTGCACGCACACACACACACACACACACACACACACACACACACACACACACACACACACACACACACACCTCGTGGCGCAATGGTAAAGTTCCCGGCTGCCACTACGGTGGTCAGGGTTCGAATCCCGTCCAGGATAATTTCAGTACCGCTGCGCTGCCAGTCGTTACTCCAACTCTCGTGGGTGGGGAGTTGTGTGTATGTGTGCGTGTAAGCTCACAAACCCAGTAGCTCCAGGATCCGTATGAGAACCACAACAAGAACATCTACCAAGATCACAATTATGACCATAACCAAACTACAGTAAAAACCACAGTAAAAAAAAAAAAAAAAAAAAAAAAAAAAACAGAAGAACCACCACCTGAAGCCTTCCGTAGGACCACCAGCAGCACCAGAACCACTAGCACCACCAGAACCACCAGCAGCACCAGAACCACCAGCAGCACCAGAACCACCAGCAGAATCGCCATACCACCGCTGCCACCAGTCTCCTGGGGTGATAAGCACGGTGCTGCCAATTAAGCCTTTCCTGACTTGACCCAACAACTTTATGCCAAGAAATATGAAACTGGTCGTCACTACGGTTCTTTCCCACACTCCCTCTCACCCATCTCACCCCTTCCCCTCCACCCCTCCACCCCGCCAACCCCCCCACCCACCCTAACACCCTCCGCGACACCCGACTTTTGTGCAGGTTAGCTCGACTTTCGTGCAAGTTAATTCTGACGCAAAGGAAATTACTTGTGTTCGTTTCTGCCACAGTTATCTGGTCATCGTTTAGTCCAGTGTTTATCTTCTTCGCAAAATAAGTCGCGGGGGGATTGTCCACAAGCTCAATCTATAAGCTCGTGTAGGAGTTTAACTTGTCATTAAGAAGAAAAAAAAAGCGTACGACAGGAGGAGCGGAGTAGCGACCAAAGTCATAACCTTTGCCTTATGTGCTTACACTGCTTGGGTAGGTAACAATTATTGCTAAGCAAATACGAGACTAGAGCTCTACCGATTACACTAGCGATTTATTCTAAAATCATCTTATCACAGTCAATAAATAAATAGATCAATAGATAAATGAATAAAAAAAAAATCAATAGAATAACAAAACAATAAAAACTATACTTTACTGAAACCTGACAACTATGAGCAACAACGCAACATCACTAAAACCAATTTACTTAAAGTCAAAAACCTACTGAAAAGAAATACAAACTAAACAAACCAAGAAAGCAATTAGAGAAGAAAAAAAAACTAACCATACTTTTGGGTAGAGACAGAGGTGCTTGCCCTCCCTGGGGAAGTCAAGAAGAGAAAAATATTATTTTCCAAAAACTGGAGTCAAAGTTGATGACCAGGAAGGAGACCAGATCGTGAGAGGAAATAACAAGTGTTGTTAACGTGGGCACAGTGACAAAGCGAATTGTAGACAGATCAGTGAAGAAATCTAACTTCCTCAGCATGAACCTCCGCCCTTACTTTAATAAAATCGACTGAAGGCAGGCCAGACTAAATTGTTATGGAGCATCAGAACCACCACCAAGCTCGTAACGATTATACTCACCCCGAAACCACGGCCACCCCCCAAAAAAAAAGGCGAGAAAGAGAGAGAGAGACATACAGACAGACAGAGAGAGTGAGAAAGAGAGAGTGAGCGAGAGAGAGAGAGAGAGAGAGAGAGAGAGATAGATAGATAGAGAGAGAGAGAGAGAGAGAGAGAGAGAGAGAGAGAGAGAGAGAGAGAGAGAGAGAGAGAGAGAGAGAGAGAGAGAGAGAGAGAGAGAGAGAGAGAGAGAGAGAGAGAGAGAGAGAGAGAGAGAGAGAGAGAGAGAGAGAGAGAGAGAGAGAGAGAGAGAGAGAGAGAGAGAGAGAGAGAGAGAGAGAGAGAGAGAGAGAGAGAGAGAGAGAGAGATTAACCCAGAAAACCATGGAGTCTTTTCTAAGCTGAATGACCTGCTGTTAGTCATAATAAAATCCCCAAATTAGAATAAACATTTCACAGACTTAATTGAGATCGTTTTTGTAATATTAACCCCACGAAAGCACAGAGGGTTTTCCCTAAGCTTGTAGTTAGTGAGAGGCAAATCCTTAAATTTAGACAAATGTTTTATTGTGTTAATTAAGATGGTTTTTGCAACAGTAAACACACGAAAGCTCAGACGGAGAGGACTCCCCCCTGTGAGGTGATCAAAATAGCCTGATGTTAATAAGGGTAAAATTCGTGTATCAGAAACAATATTCATTTATGTTTATAAATATGAAAAGGTTTTCTATAAAGTAAAAAAAAAAATTTTATGTTGGTTGTTCAGTCAAACCTCCAATGGACACATATAAGATTTTATTCAGCTGAATTGAGCCTCACGTCTGAAATTTTTTAGAAAAAAAGACTAACCCATTAAAGCCAGCCGAACAGCTTCTAAGATTTATTCTAGCAAATGTTTTATGATTTTATCCAGATGAAAAAAAAAAATCCTTAATAGGATTAAAGTGGATAAAATGCTTCAGTGTTCAGATCATGCATTGTACAGCTACATGCACGATACATCCCACGGAACCTGTCTGATTTGCATGTTAGCTTGTTGCAAAATCTAAGTGATTTGCGTGTAACCTACGACTAATTAGAAATTTAGCGTGCAATCATTTCTACCTTTAATTTTTTCTTTTCCTTTTTCAATGTTGCCAATGATACTTCACCAGGTGCCACTTCCAGGGAATCTCAAGGTCATCAGAACGAAGAGTGTGAGTTCGGAGGGCTCAGACTCTTGTCAAAAGAACTCAACTTTTAGAACTTCTTCACGAATTCACATTTTGGAAATTCTGAATTTTTCAAGAGCTCTTGTTCGTTCGTTGGGAGTATCTTGCTAGCGGAGGGAGCTCTTCAAATGCTTCCACGTCTTGATGGTCAAGCATCCTTGGTTCAGGGAATTCCATGACTAACTAATGGGTGTAAGAACACTTACACCTTATCCTCCAGGTGGTGTGCTTTTTCCATCTGTCAGATGGAACCATCTTGAAGAGTATCTGCGTTTCAGTATCTCGAGGAAGCTCTGCCAAGGGTGCCAAAGAAAAAAGTTACGATGCAACCGTTTGTAAATGCTGTGTGCATATGGCTTTGAATTTTCAGCTTCTCTATAGCTTCACCAGGTTTGTAGACGTGATAATTTATATTAGCTGTCACCAGGTGATTTTATTCAGCTGGGGGAACCCTCTGAAGAATGACTAAGCATATCTCAAACGCGCGCGCGCGCACACACACACACACACACACACACACACACACACACACACACACACACACACACACACACACACACACACACACACACACACACACACACACACACACACACACACACACACACACACACACACACACACACACACACACACACACACACACACACACACACACACAAACACACACACACACACACACACGTATATATATATATATATATATATATATATATATATATATATATATAATAGAATACTTTAACGTATAAAGTAAAATAACATCAATTAAATCACCAAATGAAATTAGATAAAGTAAACTATTTAATAGAATAAAATAAACTAGGTTTAGATAAGAATAATAATAACAACGTGCCGAAGTGGTAAGACCATACTTTGCAGGCTATGACCGAGACTACAGCAGTCCTGGGAACCCCTTCCCTTGTTTTGACATCCATCTCATAATACATGCATGCAGTCTTACATCAATTCCCCCAGACACACACACACAATCTCGCCCTCGACATCCGTTGATAAGCCCGGAACGGCCAGGAACGGCCACAGTGTGATCATGCATGTAACAAACTTGATATGCTAAAACATTCTTACAAAGAAACTGATACGCTTAAGTGTGCTTCTGTAGCTGCAAGGACTGTATATACAGATCGTATATCCGGGCCTTGATAAACCCCTGAACATGTTTTTGGTGATTCATGAAAGCAGTTGAACTGGTGCTTGATGACCGCTTGAACACAGCTTGCTTGCTTGTTTGTACCTGTTAGCGTCATTAGGAAGAAGAGTCCAAAGCTTCCGATGGGAATAGCAATTAATTGGGACACTCTCTCTCTCGCAGGGAATTTTCTTTAACTAAATGAAATTGCCTGGACAGCCTCGTTGTACATGGAATAAAGGCTAAATCTTAAAACGATTATTAGACTAGTTCATCACACTATAATATAAGCTTGAATAGATAAATAAATAAAATAAAATAAAAGAAATCTTGAAGTGATTATTAGAGACTATTTCATCACACTAAAATATAAAGCTTGAAAAATAGATAAATAAAGTAAAATCAAACAAAATGAAATAAAAATAAAATAAATAGTGGTCTGTATATACATTGCCTGTCACAATATGTATTATTTGTTCCTAAGATGTGGATTAATCTTAATTAAATAGAATAACATAGTCAATCAAAATAGATTACAGACACAGCCTTTTGGCTATGATGGAGTTTTTCGTCAATTGAATAAAATCACTTAGTAGTTGTTTGAGTAACTACTCTTAAAACTTAGCGGAAATTTTATTTAACACACGAGTAATTTTGAGGCAGAAGATGAGTTTCTAGAAGTTAGATAGAATCGTCTGGTGGTTTTTAGAATATTTCTAAAACATAAAGACAATATGAACAGAGATATGCTCCTTACAGAAAGTAAGGTTCCCACAAATGAGTGAAATGAACTGGTGACATATACAGCATATACCAAAAGGTTCTGTTCTTCAAAGGATTACAAAGGCGGAGCATGCCGACAGGAGACCTTTTGGTCCATATCTAGGTCGGATGCGAAAAAAATATTCATAATAATAATAAAATGATAAATAAAAAATATAATAATGTAAATAACAAATAAAATACATAAATAAATGCATAGGTATAGTTAAATAATAAACAAACAGGTAAATAGTAAATAATAATAAGTTAACATATAATTAATAATAAATGAAAATCAGATAGACAAATGATAACAAAACAAAAACAAATAATATGAAATAAATTATATAAAATAAATGAGGTTTAAGGCGTAGAAGATTTGCCTTCTTCATTTCATTTTAGGAATCTAAAAAGGACACTACCATCCAACCACAAGTAGTTCCTGTGTGTCTCTAATTTTGAAGAATGTGCCTTTATCGACATGGAGAGTAATTTTAGCGATTGTTTTTTTTTATATATATATATATATATATGGAAAGTAATTTTAGCGATTTTTTTGTTTTGTTTTTGTTTATATGGAAAGTAATTTTAGCGTAAGCTACCATCTCTATGGTAACATACTGGACTTAAATCGTGGATACTTTTTAAAAAATCAGATTCGAAAACTTGAAGAAAAAAAATTTACCGTCAATTTTTTCTTATCATCAGACCCTTCATACGTACTTTTACGACTTAATACATTTCAAAAATAAATAATTATCTTTCTCATGTTTTTTTCCCTCTTTGGGTATAATGAGAGCAGCGTGACTGAGCTGTAGGTCTCAATGGAGAAAGAAAAAAGTAGATAAAAATGGATGTGCTGA
>NC_134792.1:24053571-24058571 GCF_046742065.1 Oratosquilla oratoria
TCTCCAAGTGCTACTAAGCGGGGGTGACGTAACGTCATGGACCAAACGTCCGTATATGTAAACATCGGCTCTACCTGATTGTGAAGCATGTTGTCTGTACTTCCCATGTTCCTAGCTTGTCTTTTACTTTATGTATATATATCCACCTTTGTCTCTGTAACTGTGTATTCCTTGATAATGTCTTAAATAGACGAAAACGTTCGGACTAAGCTTCTTATTTCCCAGTGTTTTTTTCTGCATATATGTATATATATATATAATGTATATATATAATGTATATCTATATATGTATATATATATATGTATATATGTATATACATATATATATATATATTTATATATACACATATATCCGTTTATGTACATATGTATACATGTACGTACATATGCATATGTGTAGGTATGTATTTATGTATATATGTATACATTTATGCATGTATTTATGTATGTATGAAGGCACGAATGTACTTATTTATGTATGAATATGTGCATGAATTGATGTACGTATGTTTATGTGTATGTATGCACGTACATATGTACACAGCATTTCAAGCTTTATAGTCTCATATAGACTGCAAAAATAAACAATGTTTTATGATGTTGATCTTACAGTTCTGAGGCTGAGAAACGCTTAGAAATATGTGGAGTGATGCTGATCACAGAATGATGACGCGTTTCGGCTGATGATCTCATACCTTCCTCGGATCAAATATCGTATGATGTTGTCATCTGCTTGCGAAGGACAAAACTGTGCAGCGCACATTAACCTCCTATACCCTAATGTCCCTCTTAGTAGTTCGCTGCCTTCCATGTCTCTTTAACCAAGCTAGCCTAGTATATCATGCCCCTCGCCATAAATCATATAACTGGGTCAGTAATTATCATAAGTGCATAAGATTAAACTTCAGGTATTTTAGTTTTAATTCTGCTTGAGTCAGAAAATACTACTGGACCAAAATTACTTTTAACATTATTCTGTCACAATGGCATTTTGGTTTTTTGATTTGTTATTATTTGTTGTTGTTATTATCATTATTATTATTATCATTATTGTTATTATTATTAGTATAATTATTATTATTATCATTATTATTGTTATTATCGTTATTATTGTTATTATTATTATTATTATTATTATTATTATCATTATTATTATTATTATTATTATTATTATTATTATTATTATTATTATTATTATTATTATTATTATTATTATTATTACTAT
Organism: Oratosquilla oratoria; assembly: GCF_046742065.1. Lineage (NCBI taxonomy): Eukaryota > Metazoa > Arthropoda > Malacostraca > Stomatopoda > Squillidae > Oratosquilla > Oratosquilla oratoria. The sequence goes on from NC_134792.1 coordinate 24,054,797, forward strand.
TATCATTATTATCATTATTATTTCTATAATCTATTTATTTATTTATTTATCATTATTTTTTTTATTTGTTATTTTTTTCTTTGGTACTCCTTCAGAAAATCGAATAAGATCACAAGAAGTTGTGATGAAGCCGTCTGGACCAGATCAAGTCGGCCAACTTGGCAAAAGATCATGTTAAGACCTTACGATTTAGAAGTTCTAAGCTGAATAAGGTCGCCTGCCTTTACCCAAAAGAACCTTTTAACTGAGTAGCAGAGATGTTCTTTAAATCTGAGCAATCCCGTGCTATATGAACGTTCTTCTAAAGGCCTCAAAACAATTTGGAGTTCGTCAGAAGAAAATCCTCGAATGTGCCAAATCATAAGAACATAATAATAAAGGAGACTGCAAGAGACCATAAGGCCTACACTAGGCAGCTCCGTATCCATCACCACCTGTCACTATATGCATCATAGGACTACTCAATATACTTTGATCGAGGTGGCTCTTTAGTCTTTTAGATAAAGAACTACTTCTAAGCTAAATAAAACTGTTTGAGATAAGACAGAACAAAATCCTCTAATAAACCAAATTAAGTAAAATATGACCCACAGGGTTAAAATGGTCATCAGGTTAGATTGAGCTCATCGAAACAGTTTTCCCCTATTGAAATTTCGAAAATACCTTTACTCTGACCAAAACCCTCAGACGTAATATATTTGTATATATATATATATATATATATATATATATATATATATATATATATATATATATATATGTATATATATACATATATATATATATATATATATACAAATATATACATATATATACATATATATATACATACAATTATATATATTTATATATATATATACATATATATATATATATATATATATATAATGTATGTATATACATATATATATATACATTTATATATATATATATATATATATATATATATGTACATATATAACATATATATATATACGTATATATATAAATATATATATATACATATATATATATATATATACATATATATACATATATATATGTATATATATGTATACATATATGATATATATATACATTATATATATATCTATATAATAAATATATTTATATATATACATATATATGTATATAAAAATTACTTCAGGGTTCAATGACATAACATTTTCATTTTAGATTAGGTCAAATATATTATGTCTTAAATTTCTGTTGATTAGGTTAATGTGTACATTGGCTCGGCTATTTCTCTAATAAAGATGGGATGGCTTTTTGATATATATCTGTATACGAATAGATATATATATATGCATGTGACATTAAGTAACTGATAGACAACGGTCTGGATTAAATATATCTTGTTTTCCACACCGGTCTGTGATTTCATTCTGCTAATTGACATGCGTTGTCCCACATTACTTTGTTAAATATTTTATATGAAAATGGAAATTATTGGACTTGTTGATACGCTGTTTAAACACTCTCATGAATATTCCTGCATTTTTTAGGTGGGGGTTGAACATGTAATACTGTATGATATTATTTCATTTTTACCAAGTAGATTTTCTCTAGACTTTACTTTTTTTAATGACGTGCTAAGTTTTTATATATTAAAAAAATGTAGGGAAGATTTTATAGAATACATTACTTACTAAATCATATCAGAGCCTACACATATTTCACTCTTGAACGTTAATGATAAAACATCATTCCATATCTGTTATATACCTACTTTTGCTCGTGTCTTTTATGTGTTTATGTGCGTATTTATGTGTGTATGTGTGTGTGTGTGTGTGTCCTTGTATGTATGCGCCTGCGCGCGTGTGTGTGTGTTTATATATATATATATATATATATATATATATTTATATATAATTATATATGTGTATATATATATATGTATATACATATGTATGTATATGTATATATATATACATATATATATATATGTATATATAAGTATATATATATATGTATATATATATGTATACATATATATACGAGTATATGTATATATATAATGTATATATATATACATATATATATACATATATATATACATATATATATATATATATATATATATATGTACATATATATATATATATATATATATAAATATATATGTATATATATGTACATATATATATATATATATATATATATACAAATATATATATAAACATATATATATATATATATACTTAGTAGACATGACTGGTGTCAAAAGAGAACCCTAAGAAACGCCAGTTGTCACTTGTCTCCACCCCGTGTACGAGTTTAGTGTTAATGGTGCTTTGCAGGACCGGGCTGCCCCCTGGGTAACGAGGTAACGATATAGTATTTTTATACTTCATCGTGGAAGCTTGTGAAGTTTAGCGCATGCTGGCATTCTCGTAGTTGTAAACGTAGTCTCAAGCAGTTTAATAAAGTCTACTGTACTGATTAAGTGCTATCACTGGAATGTGACACTGGTTTACTACTATAACTCTGATGTCCGTTTTTGTTTAAGGGTAGAAGAAAACCATGAAGATACTTAGCACTTATCGTGGATTGAATCCGTTCTTCCGCGTGTGAGTTAGAAACACTACCCACTGCTCCAAGCAAGCTCAGACTCCTATCATTACTCCGTCTATCACAGTTGTTATCATTCTTACTTTCGTGAAATTCCCCGTCCACTACAACGTCCTCCACTTCACTCCTCTCGTCAATTTCCATAGTAATCTACCATGGGACACTCTGTCCAAGGCTACTGGTGGTAATGTTGATTTGTTTTTCAAGTTGCCTCATAAAACTGTATCTCGTGGTTTGTTGGTGATAATTCCGGGTCTTCTGTCTTTGGGGACAATGTTACACTGAGCAGTTGGACTCGAAGTGTTGCCAAAGGGATATAAAGCAGGTAGAAAAGAGTAGTAGAAATCTATTTCCCATTTTATTTTATTTTCTTATTTACTTTTTTTTGTGAATGAAAGTTAGACTCCAATGATTAAAAAAGTACTGCGTGACTGATCACTAGGGATGGCATAAAAGTAATAAAGCTTATTACTTATTTTATTTTATTTTATTAGTTATATACTTCTTTTGTGAATGAAAGATAGTCTCCAATGATAAAAAAAATACTGTGTGACTGATCATTAGGGATGGCATAAAAGTAATAAAACTTAGGCACTCAATACTTTATATAGGGTCAAATTAGAATGCTCTACAGTAGTTTAAACGAGGCGAGCTTGGAGAATTGTGAGTTTTCGTTCTTAGCGATGTTAGCAATCTTTAAAGAAAACGCACAAACTTCAAAGATACTTCAGCGTGACCTCCGATGTGGAAGGCGTTTTGTGGGGATAACGCAAAAGTGATTTTTCTCGAAGCAGGTAGACACTACACTGTAATTAGATACAATAAGCCCCGTGGTCCATAAAAAAATTAATATTAACTTTCTTCAACACAATTTAGACTCTTTAAAAGTTTTTATGCTTCGTGGGAGCCTTTAATTGTCCAAAAATCAAATGCATGACGCGGCGCTCACCCACAATCAACAAGGGGGAGGACACAAAGATATAATCTTGAAATGGATACGTAAGACGCCTTGCCATTTCCGAAGTCCTCATTATGAAGAAATGCCTTAGAAGACTTGGGTAAATGTCCTTCACGCCTTTCCGAGCCCATGACCGATAACCGACAACTTGAGCGAACTCGGAACGCTAAGAAACTTGCACGGACCTCACGATGCGCTGCAAAGAATGATTTACTTCAACGTACGCACATGCACACATACATGCAC
>NC_134792.1:24066071-24071071 GCF_046742065.1 Oratosquilla oratoria
TAAATGTTAACATCTTTTTCAGACTTTCTGATTAAGCGCAAGGCTAGCTTTCGTAACTTTGGAGAAAAATTATTTCCCAGACCCATTCAACTATTTGGTGAACGTAATATATTTAACTCTGGCTGATGTCAAACATGTTATTTAGTTACAATATGTGATTACATTACATGTTTTAGGATTTCAAGACAACGTTTTGTAATCCTTTACGTCTTTCAGTACATTTAAAGAAACACCGTAAATTTTGCGGGTAAATTATGCAAATATTTTACCTTTTTTGTCCATTTTTACGGAATATTTTGAATAGTGTGACATACTTTTCGCCAACTTTGGCATACGCTTTCTACGTTAAGAAAGTAGAATTGTGATGATTTCATTGGTTACGCTTATGAAAATTACAAAAAAAAAATCTATAAGTCTATAAGGTTAATAAACTTCGAAAACTAGATAAAATTCCACTAACTATAGAAAGCATTCGACTGGGCGAGTAATAGGTAGGGCCCTAAAACTTATCTCAAGTACCATTATCGTTGAGTCTTATGGCTTATAATTTTATTGTGTGACACCAACTAAGAACCCCTCTGCTCCAACAAGAGTACCTTAGCGATGACTAGAATAGTCAAGCGTAGCCATACCTCCTGGTATTTTTTTTTATACGACTTGGCCATATATTAAGAAAACAATGAACGATATCAGCAAATCAGCAAACCCTCTCTATAAGGATACTTCCTGTGTTTTTAGCTTAGCCAGTGCAACCAATATTGCAACCAATAATTTACAGCCAAATGCTAATGAAGAACTGCACCACTTTACCACAGGGAACCACTCCTTCCCTTCCTCCCTCCCTCTTTCCATCCCTCCGTTCCTCCTCCTTTCCTACTTCCCTCCCTCCCTTCCTTCCTCATCCCCTCCCTTCCTCCTTCCTGCCCTCCTGTAATCCTTCTCGTTTTACCTCTCTCCCTCCTTCCCTCGCATCCAACCTCCTTTGCATCTTCCATCCTTCCGTCCTCTCGTTCTTCCCTCTCTCTTCTTCAGTTTTCTCTTCCTCCATCTCCCCTTCTCTTGTTCCTTTCTTCCCTGTCTCTTTATCCCCCTTCCTCTTTTCTTTCCTTGTCTGACCACCTCATAAGTTTACATCTTAGAATACTAAACTGCACATAACAATGTCCATTCGTGCTCGTGATGCCTCTATCAAAGATCCTAGATCCTGCTTAGGTGGTCCTGTGGTTAGAGGACTTAGATTGAGTTAAAAGAGGTCTTTGTTTGATTCTTTTGATCCCCTGAGACTAACGATAGGGCAACGGGTGGCCCTACGAAATAAACTTTAGAAAAAAAAATCTCCCCACCACAAGTCTTTAGAACTCATGACCAAATTCGCCGCATCCCCGAGGGGCCGGTACTTGGACTCCGGACTGAGGTCATCTCTACCAACTTTGAGTATATTGTTTATTTTTTCACATAAGAAAGCCGGAAAACTGGAGACTCCTCTCCTCTTCTTACAAAAGCCGGAAATACAGAAGCATCAGCAGCAATAGAACAAGGACAAAAATATATATACTCTATATTGTATCAAATAAAGTTATATGAAATAAAATGAAACATTAAAGCTTGAAAATTAAAATAAACAAAACATAATAAATCTAACGTTTCTCTTGGAGTGATCTATGATAAAAATTGAGAATCAGTGATGACCACAGTAGGACTGCTGTTTTTCAGTTAGCGGAACTCAAAGTAATCTTTTTTTATATATTTATTTCACTCTCTATCTCTCTCCTCTCTCTCTCTCTCTCTCTCTCTCTCTCTCTCTCTCTCTCTCTCTCTCTCTCTCTCTCTCTCTCTCTCTCTCTCTCTCTCTCTCTCTCTCTCTCTCTCTCTCTCTCTCTCCCTTTCCCTTTCTATCAATGTAAACAATACAACGATGTTATGGTGTATTTCGGCACCAAAAGTCTAGGAATTATATCTCACTTCATGGACAAAATCACACCATCATTGAAAACACTTTTGGGTTCATGGACATAGGTGGGAAGTCTGGGATGGCTTACAAGCCACCTGTTCTCCTTAAAGGCAAATCTCTTTATTAGTTTTGACAGACGGAACGTGTAATCTAGACGTAATTATCTATTAGGACGCTGAAAGGGATAAATCCTACCGTGGGGGTTCCTTGTAAAGACGTTGTCCCACGTCATTTCTACTTGTTTTATTTCATGGAAAATCAGTTTATATTTCTTCAAGAGAACCTTCATTCTCTACTCGATACTTATTGTGGTTCAATTTATTCATGTTAAAATGATTGGTAAATGATGTTAGAATTAATGTTAGCCCGTAATGATGACTACAGTATGTGAACGAGTAGATCTCCACACGTGCGTGCGCGCACGCACACACACACACACACACACACACACACACACACACACACACACACACACACACACACACTGGCCTCACAAGTCAGAGAACCGGGGTTCGATTCCCCGGTCGGGCGGAGATAAGTTGGGTTTGTCTCCTTTCACGTGTAGCCCCTGTTCACCTAGCAGCGAGTAGGTACGGGACGTTAGTCAAGGAGTTGTGACCTTGCTGTCCCGGTGTGTGGTGTGTGAGTGGTCTCAGACCTACCCAGAGATCGGCTAATAAGGAGCTCTGAGCTCACTGCCGTAGGGTGGTGTCTGGCTGTCTCGACAGAGACTGCAGCAGATCCGAGGTGACTACACACACACACACACACACACACACACACACACACACACACACACACACACACACACACACACACACACACACACACACACACACACACACACACACACACACACACACACACACACACACACACACACACACGTTGTAGTCGCTTACTAAACTTGGATCACAAAGAGAATAAAAGAAAACCAAGAGAAAGAAAAGTAAATCTGATAAAAATGCTTCAGACTCTAAGCGGTTGGCCGTCGAGTTTCTCAACAACAAGGATGGAATCAAGATGGATCAGTCAACTAAGTTTCAGAACAAGAAGGACTAGATGTAAACATTCTAATACTTAAAAATTCACTGAATAGAATCAGACATAACTTTTGAAGAAAATCGACGGCGAGGGGATGTAGCTAGCTACTTGAGTCGAGAAGTTATACGTCCGGGGATCATAATTCTACGAAGGTTATGAAAAATAAAACATCAAATCTTTACTTCACAAACTTACTTGGTGTTGTCGAAGTTGCACATTATCAAACATATTTACATACGAAATACTTTCTTTTCCCTCACGCGGAGAGCACCAACTTAGAAGATAATTCGTATAAACATAAAAGTAAGGATTGTGAGTGAGTCATTGTTGTTTGGAGTTCTCGACTTTGGCGGCCGCTGAGGACAGCTAAGGGTGACTAATTAAAATCATTCCCACATCCTCACGACATAAAGCGATAGTGGGCTGGCTACATCCGGCACCGAAACGTTAATATTGTTTAATTTCAGGACTACATGTCTAGGTTATACAGTATACTTTCAATTTTTTGAGAAAGCTGGAGAGAATTCAGTAAGTGGTCAGTAAAGTTTTATATGTTAATGTATTTGCATATAATCTTTTTATGATCACTCATTATGAAAGTTAAACAAAGCAAAGTATACTACGTCTTCAGTGCCCAGTACGGCACAATATATATATTTATATATCTAGAATATATATATATATATATATATATATATATATATATATATATATATATACATATATATACATATAATATATATATAGATGTATATATATACATATATATATATACATAGATATATATAGGTATATGTATATATATACATATATATGTATGCATGTATATATGTATGCACACACACACACACACACACACACACACACACAAACACACACAAACACATATACACACAAACACACACACACACAAACAGTCACACACACACACACACACACACACACACACACACACACACACACACACACACACACACACACACACACACACACACACATGCGTGTGTGTACTCGTATTTACAAAAGATAGATCGTAGTCATATTTTTTGTATGCCAGTGTGAGCGCGTAGGGATCTGCGAGCGTGTTTATGTCTTTGAGCGTGTAATGCAGATTTAAAACAAAATAACCAAAATAATAGCCTTTCATGAGAGGAAAACCACCACTTAAAATAAGTAAATAAAAATAAATAAATCGGATCACAATAAAAGGGCACAGATTAAAGTAATAACAACAATAAAATAAAAATAGAATTTAAACAAAATACAACTATAAACCAAACAAAACTAAAACAGAAATTTAACATAGTGCGCAAGACCGAATGAGATCAAAAGACAGTCCTACGAAAAAGAAGTTAAAGAGACTGATAAAAAAAAGAAAAGGTAATCATAGCGACGGCATAGAAGAGATCAAAAGACAGTCCAACGAGAAGAAGTTAAAGAGAATAATAGAAAAAAAGAAAAGGTAATTGAAGAGACGGCATAGAAGTAATGGAGCGGAAAGGAAGGAGTGGAAAGGGGCTTTGGGACGTGAAGGGGAGAGTTAGAGTGCATTTATACTCACGAAAAGATGTTTACAATGTGGCCAAAGGAATTGGGCAACAACCACACAGGAAATCGTTTGCTTCTTTCGAAATTACATCATCGGAGAATCAACTTCAGCCCCTTCATTGCTATTTACTTTTACATTTGTTCTGATTGTTTTGAACACATGGGAGGCGAGGAGTGTGCAATGAGAGTTCAAGTTAGGTGCGAAAAGTGGGAGTGCTTGGCTCTCCCCATTGTAAGGGCCGTAAGCATACATATACATTTACGCGTATACATATATATACAGTATACACACACACACACACATATCTCTCTCTTGTATATATATATATATATATATATATATATACATATATATATATGTATATATATATGTATATGTATATATATACATATATATATATATATATATATATATATATATATATATATATACAGGCATGGATAAACTAAACAATTC
>NC_134792.1:24083571-24091071 GCF_046742065.1 Oratosquilla oratoria
GCGTTATGAACCGGCAACACGGAGACGATCTGCGTAGAGGTAATCTATTCATTAATCCTTTCCCATCCAGGCCTCCATATGAATCAATACGCACACAGTAATAGTAGTTGAACATCTGATTAATATAGATGAAAGCCTTATATAGGAGGACTGCGGCTCAGCTGACTCGGCCCAGGCGGAATGCTGGGCTCTAATTGGCCGCCAGGTTCTTCCTCTGATCTCAAGCAGCGAGAAAAACTCCAGCTACTCCATGGTTCAGCTGACCCAGCCTAGGTAGAATGCTGGTTTCTTACTGATGCTGGGGGATCTTGGGCGATGGGAGGAGGCTCTGGTTCGTCTAGTGATGTCTGGTAATGCTGGCCGGGGTTCTTGATCTAGAGGAACTGACTCACAGTGGCTTGGCGGAAGGGCTTCCGGCTCTCGCGGACGTTGAAGGGAGAGCTGCTCCTGCTGGTGCTGAAGGTTGTAGTGTTCCTGGGGGCGGGCCGAAGGAAGAATGAAGTCAGTAGAAAGTTGAACATTGTTGCTGGGGTATCGGGAAGTGATGGTAACGACTTCTGTAACTTACATTCTTCTATGATTGGATTATCTGTGAACTCAAAAGAGATCTATCTATTAGCGCAGTTGACTTTATATATATATATATATATATATATATATATATATATATATATATATATATATATATATATATATATATATATATATATATATATACCTGAAGTGAATCGCCAGTAACAGCGAATATTATACAAATCATTTCCAACAGTCGCCCTGGGATTCAAGCCGAGGTCTTAATCGATGCCAAATCAACACCTTCCTACGCCGTGGGAGCCACAAAAGGTCTCAACTTGGAGTTGAACTAACTCACGAAGATTCTAGGTAGGCTACTAACGGCCATCCTGACCTAATTTTCACTGAGACTCAGAGCTCAACTCTAGGACGGGTAAGGCTGGTACGAAATCTTTATGGGTTTTTGTCGTTGTTAATACCTGAGGTGAATCGATAGTAACAATGAATATTATACAAATAATTTTCGACAATCGCTCCGAAGGTGTTGGTTTGGCGTCGAGCGAGAACTCGTTCGAATCCCGGGCGGCTGTGGGAAATTATGCGTAATAATATGATAAAAAAGAATCTTAACCGAGGTACCCTGAATCCTTGTGGACTGTGATAGATAATCTAAATTGTCAATAATATTGAGGAAATATGTTATATTTTAGTAAAATGTACTAAATATGCATATAAGCTTTCATTTTATGAAAAGGAAAAGGATCGAAAATTATTCCAAAGGTTTTGCAGAGAGAAAGAGAGAGAGAAGACGTTAATGCGGACAACCAAGAATTTAAGGAATGGGCGTTCATAATCGAGATTGTCGATAAGGATTTGTCTTACTCTGTACGCTCCCCAGAAATGAAATTATATATGTCTCCCTCTATGATATGATTTTTACATGCTCTACAGCTGTTTTTCTCAATCTCATAAGCTTTGTGGACCACATACATCGACTTATATGTTCAGGGGATCCTTTGATTCGGGATTAGATAAGATATAGTCATTTTATATTTGTATGTAAGAGTTCACTATAAACCCACTATCGGAGAAATAATAACGGAAAATACAGGGAAACTGTATATTTCGACTACTATCTGTAGTCCTCTTCAGCTGAAGAGGACTACAGATAGTAGTCGAAATATACAGTTTCCCTGTATTTTCCGTTATCATTTCTCCGATAGTGGGTTTATAGTGAATTTTTACAAATGTGTTATAACATACCAATTTCCAATTGTATGTAAGAATTGTTGATAAAAGGTTTCTTTTCACACCAATTGATGTTTGTTATCAGATTGCTTTCATTGTACAAACCTGGCATAAAAATAAAGGAAAAGTAATTCATGTATATTTACGAAAGAGGAGAATAAAGTAAACTACACTTCTAAGAAAACAAAATAATTAGACTTTCAAAGTGGTAAATTCCACGTCATGCGGATCCCTTAGTGGGTTTCTGCGGCCCCCTATCGGTTCATGGTCATCGGGCTGAGAAACACTGCACTACATTAATCTAACTTCTATAACTCGATGGCATATATTTTGAATTTCTATGCTATTCTTTTGAGGTTCAATATGGGTGACTTGAAGCATTGATAAAATCCCTATCAAAATGAGCAGCTTTGTAGTACACTTTATACTTTGCACTTTGTGGTACAACATACTTTACTTCATCTGGGGGTGTGCCCTTCGACTGAAAGAGTTAAGTGTAAAACCGTCAGCCATTTCTCGCGCGTCATTATCGAGTACTCGTGACTCGGGTGTCGTGTGGGTGTTCGGAGAAAGGAGCTGAAGAAACCCTGCGGGACTCCACCGATCTCCCGAAGTACCACGAGCATGAGGGAGTCTTTTCCTTATAAAGAGTTTACGTCTTAGCTTACACTCGTGAAGACTCCTCTTATGGGGCCATTTGGTTCTGTTTGGGTGAGTTCTATTTGTTGCTGGCTGGGTTTGGGTTTAGAGACTATTGACTGCCAACAGGGTTATTATGTCTCTTGTCACTCTCCAACTCCTGTTTTAAATGTCACACGCCGCTCAAAATTCTTTATATATTTTTAGGACATTTCTCTCGTCTAATGGTATAGTGTAATGGACTAATTTATTTATTTTTTGTAAAGTTGATATATGTACGGACATGGAGATACTAAAAGCCTTAATTTCTAGTTTTAGATACTGTATATGATTGAGATTCATTTATTTATTTTTCATTTATCATTTTTACTTATTTATATATATTTTTTATTTTATATATTTTTTTCTATATTTCAGGATTTGAGGTTTATTTTTAATAAATTTATCTTTTCAACATTGGTGCTTCATCCTTTGTTTATTAATTTCATGCCCACATACTTTTCTAATTTTATCTACATAAAGTGCATTAGTAATTAGATTCTTCACCTCAAATTGTATTGATAATAACTTAGTTATACTTTTGCAATGTTTTGAATGGCTGTCCTTATATGACTTTGATCTCAACCCATTGCCTTTGTTATATTCATCCTTATCACTTTGAATGAAACCTTCATTTTCTTGTTTTCAATTCTTTTGTCTTCTAATGTCTTTGTGTTGTCGTCTTGTTCTGCGTAATTCCTGATCTTTATCACAGAGTTGCTTGTTTAAACTCGGCCCTTTGTAACCTAAGTTGGCTTGCTGTGTACGTTCGTGTACTTCATCTGGGAGAACTGATTTCTCAAAGAATTCTGATGTCTATTTCTGGATGGTTCATAAAAAGAAAGTCTTTGGGAACCCATTAGTTCAAGATTTCCAGACTTCTTCGTAATTTTATTTAGTAATTTGTTAATGATTTTGTATACATATATATATAAATATATAATATATATATATATATATATATATATATATTATATATATATATATATATACATATATATATATATATATATATATATATATTTATTTATCTATTTATGTATTATTTTGTTTATTTGTTTATGTATTTCTTTATTCACTTATCTATCTCTATTTATTTATTTATTTATTTATCTATTTATTTATTATTTATATATCTATCATACTAATCAGTTCATCTCTTCATTTATCTATTTTATTTTATTTTTCATTTGTATCTGCCCTCAATATGGACCAAAAAGGTCCCTATCGTTTTATGATTATAATTTAATGTATCTTATTGTGGACAGTCTTATGGTCTATCTATACATCTATATATGATTTCTTTGGTATTCGTCATAGACTGTTGATAAAATTTATCCTAGTTCAGTTACTGCTCTAAAGTATTTAAGTCCACTTTTGTTTGTTTGTTTGTTTGTTTTACATGTTTCTATGTGTGTGTGTGTGTGTGTGTGTGTGTGTGTGTGTGTGTGTGTGTGTGTGTGTGTGTGTGTGTGTGTGTGTGTGTGTGTGTGTGTGTGTGTGTGTGTGTGTGTGTGTGTGTGTGTGTGTGTGTGTGTGTGTGTGTGTGTGTGTAAGCGTGTGTAAGTGTGTGTGTGCACGCGTTTGTGTTTGTGTGTGGGTGGGTATATTTGTGTGTGTGTGTGTGTGTGTGTGTTTCTGTGTGTGTGTATGTATGTCTTTGTGTACGTGTTTATGCGCTCGTGTAAGCGTCATGCCCGTGCGAGCATGTGTTCTTCATATGACTTAAGCTTACTCATACACATACTTAAGTACAATAAGTACTCTGGAGTATTTGTGTATATAGGTATTGCAGAATTTTTTAGATAAATTATATTCTAATCTAAGTGAATTACTTTTTAAATATTTCTGCTCATGTGTATTTGCAGTGTAAATAGTTGTATTTATATTTCTATAATCATATGTATGTATCTGTGATGTATATATATGTATTTATATATATATATATATATATATATATATATACATATATATATATACACATATATATATGCATATATATATACATGTATATATATATATATATATATATACATATATATATATATATACATATATATATATATATATATATATATATATATAGATATATATATATATTCATATATTTTTGTATTTTATATAGCTCTATCTTGATTTCGGGTAGTGATTTAGTCACTGAGTATAAACATGGGTTATCAAATATATAAACAGGATGCTGATAACAAACGGTTGTATAGTACAGCCTTGTCTACCTATTTAGGGCTTAAACATCGCCAAGCTTCCAGAGCATTACCGACTCATCCCCCACTATGTATGTATGACAGTACGCACACAAAAAACACGATGTATATAATCAGAAATATGTTATGACTGAAACACTTCTTAAATTGTTGAATTATGACTCATTATTTTCTATAATGTTGAAACGAGCGTCAGTCTTAGAGGTTGTTAGTTCAAGGGAAGAGTGGTGAGAGCGGCTATGCTCCGTCGTGGTGCTCATCCCCTCCGAACATTAAATGATTCCATTAATGGGGATAAAGTCTGGGTAATACGATTACTACCATTTGAGTCTTTATACCGTCTTTGGACACCAGAGAAACACGACAAGTAAGCCTCTTTCATTGCTAAGGTATTACCTGTCCGGGGAAGATGAAATTTCCTCTCTTTTATCGTCTCTATTATACCTTCCCCTCCACTCTTGTCTCTGACTTAGCTGTCCTCTACCTGTGGAACTGTGCAGAGAAAATAGTGAGAAAAATGAATTAGAGATGGAGAAATTGTGTTATTGACAGGACACTGCAATATGTGAAGCAAGATGAAGCCGTTTATAAGAGCGTCGTGGTAGAAGCTGAAGTGGTTTATTAGAAAGACCTTAGTTTTGCAGTGGACCGCAAATGGCACTTACTTATGATTGATCGACTGAATAAATGAAAGGTGAACTATTATCAACAATTGCTGTAATATTAATGCTTTCACAAAAGCTAAATAACAGTTTATGATTGAAAACAAATTGTGCTTACAACGAACCATAGCGTCTACAGTGAAGCGTGATTGAGTAGAAAAATGTAGAAATAAGTAAAATGAATAAAATAAATCAAGCAATCAATTAATTGATATATATACAAATAGAATAATGAATAAAGAATTAGTTTAAAAAGAATGAATATATAAGCAAATAAGAATATTTTAATAACATGACTAAATACGTAAGGAAAATATCAAGTAGTCATGAATAAATAGATGAAAAAGTATATATATTGATTCATACATATACATACATACACATACACACACACACACACACACACACACACACACACACACACACACACACACACACACACACACACACACACACACACACACACACACACACACACACACACACACACACACACACACACACACACACACACACACACACACACACACACACACACACACACACACACACACACACACACACACACACACACACACACACACACATATATATATATATATATATATATATATATACATATATATACATATATATATATATATATATATAGATAGATATATATATGTATATATATATATATATATATATATATATATATATATATATATATATATATATATATACATACATCTCTGAAACACGTATGGCCCCATGGGTACTTTGGCATCCTTTACTGACTTTATTGTATCTAACGTTGGATTTTTTAACAGATGCAACAGATGCACCTTCTGGTAATCATAGGGTTAATACAGTGATGTTAAGAGAACTAGGTTACAAGGTCAGTCAGTTTGACAATACAGAACTGCGTTCATCCTTTGCTTACAGTCCTGGTGAGGTTTATGATTTATGAGCTTACAGGTATACATCCGGTCCATCCTCAATTGCTTCAGGCAGATATGATTTTTCCGTCGCGTCATCAGTTAAGAGAAATTTGATAAAGAAAATATATATACAGTTCTCTATGAAATGCCCTTTCATTAGAAAATATTTTTGTCTTGGTCTTTGAATATGGATAAGTTTATTTAGCATAGGTTGAAATTTGGTATCAATGAAGACATTCCACACTTAGTAATTCTTTCCTGAGCTGAATAAAATTGCATGCCGTTGCCCAAATATCAAATACATAAATGAGTACAATATATAAGGTATTACCGTGCCTTCTTACCATGTTTGGACTTTGTAGAAGTGTATGATACTACGAACTAAACGAATCAATCTCCCCAAAGATATACTTCACTTTAATGAAATGATGGAGAATTACAGACAAAATTTCAGACACGGTGGAACATTTGCATAAAAGGTTTGAATTACCAAAACAATGTCACATTTTATCGGTTACGAAATTTCGAATAGACAAGATTGAGAAGACGAAGAGAAGTAACCACGGGACTTTGAAAAAACCTTTCTATGTAGAGCACCTCACCACTCGACCGGTTTTCTTTTCTTGAGAAAGGTATAAGACTAAGATAACGTGGTACTTTTATCATCAATGTCTTTTCACAGTTCACGTTTTTCTTTCCTTGTTTTACCATTTATTTCTTATTTTAAAACTAAAATAAGTTGACACTTTCTTGGTCGAAAGGTGGTTTCGGAGACAAAGCGGAAGGCTCTTCACTTTGCAAAGCCTTTTGAGAGTAAGAAATATGTCTTCTGTTAGTCAGAATGAAATATGTTATGTGTCACGGCTGTTCGACGGTCCTTGGCCCTCACCATTATCTTCTTAACTCACACGTAGTTACTGCTAGTACGCTAGTGGCGTAATAGAAAGCGAAGCGTACTAATCTCACATTCGCTTCGTTGTGGGTTCGAGTCCCGCGCTCATCTCCGATTCCCAGCAGTGACTGTTACCTGCCCCAACAGTCCTAGTACATAAGGCAAAGGTACTGATCTCGTATTCGCTTAGTTGTGGGGTCGAATCCCGCGCTCCTCTCCGATTTCCAGCAGTGACTGTTACCTGCCCCAACAGTCCTAGTACATAGGGCAAAGGTGGTTACTGCAACTAAGCGCCTCATGGTGTAGGCCCCTCATTTTCACACTTAATAAACCCATTTAAAAATTAAACTGGAAGTCCACTC
>NC_134792.1:24101071-24103571 GCF_046742065.1 Oratosquilla oratoria
AATGTAGGACTTATGGTCTTCTGTAGTCTCCTCTATTCTTATGTTCATATGTTCTTATGTCCCTGGTCACTAGGGACCTGCTAGATCTCATCTTGACAGTCAGTGATATTTACTCTCAAACCTTTGGTCCAATTGTGTTTCTTAAAATTAGTAAAATAGTTTAGTCATAGAGAATAGAGTTCCTAATGTTTTTCGCCGTAAGAAAGGAGTCGTAATTTTATTTACTTGTGCTCCATTCAGTTTCTTTTACTGTGATGATCCTTCAAGATGAATGGATGTTTGTAGAATGTCATCATTACGAAGAGAACAGTGATACACGGGCCTGAGTATGTTCTTTATTTACCTTTTTCATTTTCGACCAGGGAATGAAGGATATTAATTTTGAATGTAAAAAAATAAAGACAAGGAAAACAAGAAAACGATGGAGAAGAATCACGTAAGAGATTAATGCTATATCTCTTCCTTCGTCTTCTGTTTCAGTCCGCTCAGGACCAATTCTGTCATTCTTCTCGCTTCTTTCTTAATGTACCTCATATTCCCGATAACTCTATCATTACTAACAAATGCAGGTGTTGTCTCTATTATCAAAGGGTCTGGTAACCTCTCCAACATAGCAGCTTATTTCATAGATGGCTAACGAAAGACAGTTTCGTTCAGTCGATTGTCACTCTAGATTAGAGGTGGCCGGGGGTGGAAAGACAAGTATTTCATCTCTTATTTTTCCAATCACAGCTGACGACTATTGTACCGTCTACCCCTACCACTAATAGAGTTGCCATTGGTACAAATGATATTGCTACTGTTGCTATTACCGCCCTTGTTTTTACAGCTGCAGTTACTTTTGATGCTGTGACTGCGTGCTGAGGAAGCAAGCGGTGAAAGAAGCAAGACTGAGGTCTCAGAAAAGGAGGTACAAGAAACCACAAAGAAGATTATTTGCAAGAAAATCAAAGAAAATGGGAAAAGGATACTATCGTGATGGATTAGGCACAACAAAAAAATATGGTCGGAAATGTGTAGAATTCATAGTTAGGATGATCGAACTGAAGAAAGCCAAAATGAAAGTGGAATGGGAGCGGGTGAGTATTCAGAGAGGAAAATAGATCAACATTGTTAATATTTGAGAACAGAGTGAATGCGTACAAGAGGAAGGAAGGAGAAAAGTAGAAGTAAAACGAAAATACATTAAGACAAACACTTAGAGAATTAGCCTATGCTTAAGTTTAATTCGCCCTTAGCTAAGTCAACATGTGTACAACCCAGAAAATGCAATATGACAGCAATAACGGTACTGTACTATTTTCATGGTGGAAATGTTGCAGAGGAAACTTACATCAATAATGCATAAAAAATGTCACTAATGCTTCGATAGGTTAGAGCAATACTTTGTGTTTCCTAGAAAGCTCTCTGTGACCTAATCGTTTCCTTCAATTATGGGAAGATTCCCACAGACAACGGGTTTAGCGTTATTTTAATAACTTTCTTTAAGAAAAGTTATATCACTATTTCATTCTATCTGTGGCCAGGTGATTCTTTTCAGATAAGGTGCTACTAATGTACTGAAACGGCTGTGATACAGGAAGTTCAAGTACCTGTGAAAAGTTCAAAAGACTAGGAATTATGATAATGAGAGATGAAGGTCAACACAATAACCCTGCCTGCTACCGTGTCTGACTGAGATATCCTCAAACGAAGGATGTGTGTGTGTGTGTGTGTGTGTGTGTGTGTGTGTGTGTGTGTGTGTGTGTGTGTGTGTGTGTGTGTGTGTGTGTGTGTGTGTGTGTGTGTGTGTGTGTGTGTGTGTGTGTGTGTGTGTGTGTGTGTGTGTGTGTGTGTGTGTGCACGGGCGCTAGTATGTGTATGTCTGTGTATTTATTTACCTAGTTTTAGTATTCGTGATAATAGCTATGAACATGGGGCCCCGTTTTTGTACTTTTGGTTAAAAGTTGTGTTAAATTCGTTTAGGTTGTTTGAATAAATTGTTTCTTCTTGTATGTTGATCTATAAATTCCTGCATTTGTGCGAAAACTATATCACTTGATATACTTTAAACATACACCCTGTTCTTTCATTCCATTTGCTCATATTCCATTCCAATTAAAAAAGTTTTGATTGTAGCTTAAGTTCATTCCTTCCATTGGGCTGCAGACTGCAATCATTTCACCTCTCATTTTTCCTCCAAATTTTGTTAGCTTGAGATTATATAGTCGTTATTCGTTTGTTCTGTTAGCTAGGCAAAAAAAAAAAAAAAAAAAATGGGAGGGGGCACTTGACTACATGGATCTCCAATTTAGGGTGCTTTAGTTATCTATTTATTCATTTATTTGTTTATATATTTTTCATTGTGTCCTCATCCATACACTAAAATGCCACTCTTATATTCGACATTAATCTTATGTATCTCTTAGAATTTTTTTTTTTTTTTCTGGTGCCAAATTTTAAGTTACCAATACTCCGAGGATCTTTTCCTCCATCGCTTTTGTAATTTTTTTTATTCCAC
>NC_134792.1:24128571-24131071 GCF_046742065.1 Oratosquilla oratoria
GTAGGGAGACCTTTACCATCCATCTGCATGAACTGACTTCATCTAGTCACTAGATGAAATCAGTTGACGCATGTGAGTGGCAAAGGTCTATAGGAGGTTCTGCAAGGAGTCTGTATATCGTGAGGAGATCGACTTTGTGTAAGGGTGCAAAGTTGTCAGCCGCTGGCGAGATAGTTGATGAATGAGAAGGTGGTCGAGTGACCACAGAGAAGGAGAATAGGTAGGTCCATGGACTGACGGTTGAATGCAGAATTGTGGAAGATTGATGGCGGATGGACTGAGATTGACTGGACGGTTATGGTTGGGGTTAGGGGTCGGAACTCATTATGGCCCATCGTCATTTTCTCCCACGCTTGCAGGTTGTACTTCTTCATGTGACGGAATTATTTTCTTCAGTTATAGTACCTTTCGATTTTATACTATATTTAGGAAACTTCGTCATACAATCCTTCGCCACGATTTCATTGAGCTTAAAAGGTATTGTGGTCTGTATAGTGTACATATGTGTGTATGCATATATATATGTGTATGTGTAGTATTTGTGCGTATATATATATATATATATATATACATATATATATATATATATACATATACATATATATATATATATATATATATATATATATATATATATATATATCATCCTGAGTCCACTGCTGAACAGAGGCCTCTTGCATAGCATTACATGACTCAGACGACTGCGCCAACCTCTGCCACGTCGCTCCTGCAAAATTCTCTATAACGTCTCCCTACATGTCTATCTTCCATACTTCCCATGTCAAAGCGTCCACTCAGTAACACAATTACTCCATCGCTCATCAGTCGTTCACGCTAACTTACCTGCCCAATTCCACTTCCTGTATTTCACCGCCTCCACAGTATACTTCACTCCAATCTGCTCTATTACCCAACTTTCTCTGTTTCGGTCTCTCAGCATTATTCCCATCATTGATCTCTCCCTTCTCCTCTGAGAATTCCTTAGCTCTGTCTCTATTGCCTTTTTAAGTTTCCAAGTCTCACACCCGTAGATTACTGTTGGCAGAATGCATTGATTGTAAAGTTTGAGTTTCAGACATAAAGGTAGAGAGCCTCTCGTGATGTTATTATACTTACCGAACATTTTCGAACCAATTGTAATACGTCTTTTTATTTTATTACCATGATCTTTAGTCACTTTCATCTCCTGGTCTAAATAATTATACTCTTCAACTTCAAAAATCTTACCATCGATTACACTCGTAATCTCTTTACTTTGAACATGACTTTGGTTTTACTCCTATTCATTTTTAAATCTACTTTGAGACTTTGAGATTCTTCTTGTTCAGAGAACTTAGTATATCTTTTAAGTCTTCTTTTTCTGATATAAGAATAATCTCATCCGCAAACCTTAGGTGTTTAGAAAATTTATCATTAATCTTCTAACTTTCATCTTCCCAATTTATCCTACTGAAAATCTCTTCCAAGCAAATTGTAAATAATTTGGGTGAAATTGTCTCACCTTGCCGTACTCCTTTCTCGATCTTTATCTTTTATGTGTCTTTATCTAGTCGAATTACAGCGGTACCTTTAGCAAGAACATTTTCTAGAAGCATTACGATCTGTTCGTTTGTAGCCCGCTTTCATAGCGAGTTTAGTATTGCCATTTGTTCTACCGAGCCAAAGGCCTTCTCGTAATCTACAAAAACTAAACAAAGAAGTATATTGTATTTTGTCGTTTTCTCGATTAGTTGATTCGTCGCCTACAAATGGTCTAGATTCGAATGACCGTTTCGAAATCCTGCCTGTTCTCTTGGTTGATTCCCATCTAAAAATTGACTTAGTCTACTTGTAAGGATCTTGGAGAATACTTTATATAGATTTGATAACAAACTAATCGATCGTTAGTTATCAAGGTCTTTCTAGTGTCCTTTTTTATGAAACAAAATCACTATAGTATTGCACCATGCCCTCCATTGCCTTTTCTTGACTGAGCTAATTTACAGTGAACTTCTTTCCCTGCGTCTTTTAGAACATCTATCGATATAACATCTGCCCTATGTACTTTTCCTCATTTAGTATTTTGAGAGCAAACTTTACTTCTTCTTTCCTATCTTCTGGTACACTACCAACAGCTACCGATGAATTTACTGAATCAACTACGGTCTGTGACGAGTACTCTTGGTGATTTTTTTCTACTCGATTTAACGTTTTGTCTCTGCAATTAATGATCTCTCTATTTCTATTTTTCAATAGGCAGACACATATATATATATGTATGTATATACATATATATATATACATATATATATATACATATGTATGTATATACATATATATATACATATATACATATATACTGTATAATATATACATATAGTATATATATATATATATATATATACATCTACACTGAATGGTTCCCAGCGATCAATTGATATCTTTGATCGCTGGGAACCATTCAGTGTAGATGTATAATCTATCCCACGTGCACATACTAGCTAAATGCAATATCATAGCG
>NC_134792.1:24138571-24141071 GCF_046742065.1 Oratosquilla oratoria
TCCTTCTTCCCTCCTTCCTCTTCCCTCCTCCATTCTCTCTTTTCCTTGCTCCCTCCTCCCTTCTTCTTCCTCTCTTCTTCTTACTCGCTCCTCCCTCCTCCTTCATTCCTCCTCCTAACTCTTTCTTCACTCCTCTCTTCTATTCCCTACCCTCTCCATTCACCCCTCCTCTCTCCTCCTTCCTCTCTCCCCTCCCCTCCTCCCCCCCTCTTCCCTCCTCACTCCTTCCTTTTCCTCACCCATTCTTCCTCCTCTCACCCCTCCTCCTTACCACCATCTAGTCCTCACCCGCCTGGATCTTCCTACCCTCCTCACCCTATCACCCCTCTTCAGCTTCGTACTCACACCCACTCCACTTCTTGCCCTTTACACTTGCAGCCACCTCCACCTACACTTCCACCTCCATCTCTACCCCAGCCTTTACCTTCACTCCATCTCTCACTCCACCCTCTGCCCTATGGAGTTCCCCTATTCGCTGTAAGTTTGTTTATCCCTCTCTGTACCTTGCCGTATAGGGTAGTCACGGCATACGTTTTATGTAGTAAATGCTTTAGGGATATTAAGGACACCCCTACGGACCAGAGCTACACAACACTTTTATGATTGGAGAGTATTCTTGAGATGAAGAAATGTGCTGATCACTTTTAAACTCTTCTCTCTCGTGTTTATGTCACGCCACTTAAAATCTTATGACTTCATCTATTCTCTACTACATTGTCCTCAGGGATAGAAGCGCTGGTCATTGGTGACAAAACGCCATCTCTGTACTTGTACATCCATCTGATAATTTCTCTGTCCTTTCTTCCGTTTCAATATTCATATAACATGGTCTTCCTTGTATAGACACGGTAAAGGAAACATGGACTGGAGGTGAAGCTTTTATTCCTGACGTTTCGTCTATCGTCTTTCTCAAAGGAATGAGCATACTAGATACATACAGAGTTTATATACACGCCAGTCCATGTTTCCTTTACCGTGTCTATACAACTTGTTCACATGGATTTTCATGGTCTTCCTTCATTGCATGTACCCAGGATATCAGGTATTGGCTTCCGTAGACGTTCTGTTTGGGAAGACAGAAGTAGACGGAACCTTTAATATACGGTATTGGGAACGTAGTTTCAGTGACAAAACTTTGGGAATATATCTTCCATCTGATATCAAGTACACACCATTCGCTGTCAAAATGCAGAAACGTGATATTATGAAAAAAAAGTGTGGCAGCCTAAGTCAGTACACTCTGCAGGCAACCGATCATTTAGTCGGTTGCGGACATAAAATGAGTGATGGATTTCGACTATATTTTGTTCTTTCAGTTACGATTCAGCAAGTTGCATATACAACTTGGTTTCAGGAGACTACACAGCAGCATATTCTAGGTGGAAGATTGAGGATGTGGACCACTTAGTAACTGGCTAGGTAGGGTTGTTCTGGAAATTGTAGCTTTTTCATATATTGCATGTTGCGTGTTGCAAAATGGAGTGCACACTACAATATTTCTAATAAGAAATTTGCATATGTTGACCAAATTGCAATTGGCTAGGTGCAACCGCTTGGGAGGGAAACATTCACGTTGCATGTTGCATGTTACATGTTGCAGATTCTAATGGTCAGCAGGAGATTTCTTATGAAAAATTTAATATGTGGACCAACTTGCAACTGGCTAGTTGCAATCGTTTGGGAAGATGTTACGAATTGTATGTTCTATTCTGCGCGTTATGTAATCAAAACATATTTAGAAGAAATATATAGAATATAAAGCGATTGAAAATAAAGATGAGGAAAAAAGAGGTGATTAGAAAGGTAATTAAAGATGAGTTGCTGAATATGTAGTACTGAAGGCGAGATAGAAAAATAGTTTGTAAGACCTTGTAACAATATCGATTGAGAGTGATAGGATAGAAATGAAAATATTTAAGGAAAAATACTGATAAAGATGGAAATTGATAGGAAAACGTAAGACCTGAATACAAATAAAGCAAGACGAAATTGATGTTTCTGAATACTTGAAAATGGATATAGATGTGGACAGAGGAACGAAACAGGAACTGGAGTAGAGGCAGGAAGGGTATCGTGAGCACTCAAGAAAGTATAGAATAAGGAAAGGAAACATTTAACCTAAGCGAAGACGACCATGAAGACTTACATGGTCCAAATAAAGTTAAAGGTATTCACATAAGCATGGAATCTGTGACAATCAGATAGGAAGAAAGCCAAAGAGAAGAAATTGATTTCTGATAGAATGCATATGGTGGAGAGAAAGGGGAAATACAGCACAAAATAGAGCGGTGGAGAATAGAATTAGGGTGAAGATGAGGAGGAAAAAGTTAACAGTATTTTAGTAAGATTATTCGGTCATGTGGAGATAATGAAAGGAGACAGGCTGGAGGGAAAATTGTACGATTCAATGGGAAAAAGATCAAGAGAAGGAGCGAAAAGAGAATGAAGTGATAGTGTCAAGGAATGTTTAGAGAGAAAGAGAGAGAGAGGGTCATCGAAG
>NC_134792.1:24151071-24156071 GCF_046742065.1 Oratosquilla oratoria
TATAATCTATGTTTTCACGTTCTATTATCATCAATGCCATCACT
Source organism: Oratosquilla oratoria (assembly GCF_046742065.1). Classification (NCBI taxonomy): domain Eukaryota; kingdom Metazoa; phylum Arthropoda; class Malacostraca; order Stomatopoda; family Squillidae; genus Oratosquilla; species Oratosquilla oratoria. The sequence goes on from NC_134792.1 coordinate 24,151,116, forward strand.
TTTACCAATAATAGTTCCAATGCTATTATTACTATTACTGCTGCCAATATCGTAACCGATACAATGACCGTGATCATTACTGTTACAATTACCGTTAACATTACTATTACCATTGCCGTTATGATAGTCATCATCATTACCCCGATCTTTATCATTGCAAGTACCTTTACCGTTACAATTACCACCATCGTTACGATTACCATTACCAAGATTATTGCCGTTACTGGTTGCTATTGTTCTTACTATTATCATAATTGGTGTTGCTAATACTCTTGCTATTACTATGACTATAGCTGTTGCTATTGCTGTTGATGTTACTCCTTACAGCCTTAATGTTACCACTAATATTCCAACCAACAAAGTGGAGTGGTTGGTGAGGATGTTTAATGTTTGCCTCAGGGAAGGGAGTGCCCAGAATGGTTGGCGGATGCATGTCTAGTCCCATTATATAAGGGCAAAGAGAACGGGCATGAGCGAGGTAGTTTTAGTGCAGTTGCTTACTTGAGTGTTGTTGGTAAGGCTTAAGGATGGGCGTTAACTGAGAGATTTAGTAACTGAAGAGAGAGGTTGGTAGGATTTTTTTTCTTGTGTAAAAAGACATGTGAAAAATATTTAGCGTAAAATTAAGATCAAGTTTGAAGGTTCATGAAACTGGAGAAAGGGTATGATGGGTAATTTATCTTTTTTTACTATTGTTATTCGTTTATCTACATATTTACTTATTTAGATGTTGAGTTATTCATCGAATCATTCATTTATATATCTATCTGTATTTTTATTCATCCAATTACTGTTTGTCTATTTACTTTAATCTGTTTTGTTTGTCTATTTACTTTAATCTGTTTTGTTTGCCTATTTACATTCATCTGTTTATTTATATTTCATTAATCCATTATAAAAAAAAATTATTTTTATTTACTTATTCATTTATCACTATTATTATTATCATCTTTACAATTATTGCTATTACCAATTTCTTTTTTATATAATAAGTATATGTCGTGGGCCAAAAGCTTACTATTTATTTCTTCCTGTGGATTTCACTCGGAGAACACCTTTTACACATAATGTGTCTAGGGACTGTGTCAAAATGCTTTAGTTACGTCCATTGCATCCGACAATGGACAGGATGCAGGGATGACCCGTCATCCAGGAGGTGCCAAGATAAGAGGGAGGGAGGAGGGTGGAGGGGAGTGGAATATATAGGAAATGGAATGGGTGGGAGTGGTTTCTATGCCTTTTTCTTTTTGGCTACCCCCCATGTAGGGGGAAAAAGCCTTTGGTATATGTATGTATGTATGTATGTATGTATGTATGTATGTATGTATGTATGTATGTATGTATGTATGTATGTATGTATGTATGTATGTATGTATGTATGTATGTATGTATGTATGTATGTATGTATTGCATCCGACGTATTCTATTTTAACACTTCTCAGCCTAGAGGAGCGGCCTGCAGAGGCGAAAGTACAAAACAACATCCGGAGACTAAAATTTGGCTGGGCCCCAACCACTCGCCCTTGGGCACAAGAAACCTCGCACCTACCTTGTTAGACACTCTCCCGATGGGGCAACTTTTGGTCATGTCGCCGGAAGTTGTGATTTGTGTCAAAATTGATGAGATATCTTGCGTTCATTTTGGAGACCTGCTCCGCCGTCATAAAAAAAAAAGATAAATAAATAAATAAATAAATAAATAAATAAATAAATAAATAGATAAATAAATAAATAAATAAATAAATAAATAAATAAATAAATAAATAAATAAATAAGTAAATAGATAAATAAAATAGAATAAATCCCTCTAAAGAGAATTACAGAGGGCCTATTTTGTATTCATACTGTTTGCCGGACGGCCTTCTAGGGTGCCAGCGCATACCCTAGAAGCCCTTCCGGCGAACAGTATGAACACAAACTAGGCCTGTAATTATAATCAAACCGTCTTAGACGCAACTACTATACAAAGGCCACTGAACACATCCTACAATGTCGAACACTAAGTATCCCTAGACAACAACACATTATTCCTTTCCATTGTGGCCTAAAGATGATGAGTTTTCCGGTATCGTGATTTGTTTCACATTGGGTTTTATAAATATTCTTTTTCCAGGTTACTGGTTTACCATTTTATGGCTATGAATTTTTTAATATATAAAAGGTTTTGAATAAAATGTTTTAGGTGGTAAAATAGATTAATATCTAGTAGAGACCCTCTACATGTGAGATTTCGGTTCACCAAATGGTTCTTGATTGAGAAAGTGAGGAAAACAAACACTTATAATTTATCCATTGAAAAAAAAATGTAAAACAATAATAAAAGTAATGATAATTAATAAATATACGAGTAGATAAGTAAATAGATAATAAATAGTAAATATGCCATCTCAACAGAAATATTTTGATATTGGAGAAGGCTGCTTACTTTAGACTTGTGAAACATGCTGCCGATATTACTTTAACCTTATATCAAAAATATAGTCATACATGCCATTATTAGGATCCCTAACAACAAAAAGAAAGAGGTAATTAAATATTGAATGAAAATAAATAGATATAACATACATACAAATAGAACAAATTACTGTCCCTGTCTTTTTTATACTTACTAATACGGAAGAAAAAGATGCCACAAAGTATATTTCAACATGAGAGAACAGAACCAACCACAAGCAGATTGGAGGGGAAGGAATCATCACTGAGGGAAGAAAAGCATTAACGAACTATTTCACCCCTTACCCTCCTCTCCCTAACCAAACTTGTGTTTTTGTATGTTTGTATGTGGCTGCTGTTATTGTTCTTGTTCTTGTTCTTGTGGCTACCGTTGATCTGTTTCAATGTGTTATGTTTACTTCGTTTCTTTATTCTTTGTTTTCTCTCATATATAAATATATACATATATATATATATATATATATATATATATACTATAATAAAGTAGTAGACTCTGTATGTCTGTTTGATTGTTTGTTCACGAACTCCTAGGGTTTTGGAGATAGACCCCCATAACCATATGTATTCTGATACCCTATCACTCCAGATCCTTGGATAACTATATTTCATTTCCAAGAAAAAATATTTTGGTTAGGGTTAAGGGTTAAAGCTAGGTGGGTTATGGTTAGGTTAGAGAACATTCACGAACTCCTCCTAGGTTTTTGCAGATAGACCCCCATAGCCATACATATTCTGAAACCTTATGACCCAAGGTACTTGGATAACTATCTTTCATTTGTCTGTCTGTCTGTTTCTTTGTTCATGAACTCCTCCTAGTGTTTTGAAGATAGACCCCCATAGCCATACATATTCTGATAACCTATCACTCCACGTACTTGGATAACTACATTTCATTAAAAATATATATATTTTGGTTAGGGTTAAGGGTTAAAGTTAGGTGGGGCATGTTTAGGTTAAGAATTATTCACGAACTCCTAGGTTTTTGCAGATAGACCTCTATAACCATATATATTCTGAAACCTTATAACCCAATGTACTTTGATAACTATCTTTCATTTGTATCTACTATAATAAAGTAGTAGCCTCTGTCTTTCTGTCTGTTTGTTCACGAACTCCCCCAAAACCATATATATTCACCATAAACCAGGCTACTTGGATAAGTATATTTTATTTCCAAAGGGCGTCCCCTCCTCAAATTGATTTTTATTCTTATTTTTTTTTTTTTACCTTTTCCATTGAGTTATATTGATACGTGTAACTTTTCTCCACAAATTGTATCAAAAGTAAAATGATCATTCGCCCGCAGCAGCGCGCGGGTAATGTGGCTAATAATAACAATAATGATAATGATAATAATAATAATAATAATAATAATAATAATAATAATAATAATAATAATAATAATAATAATAATAATAATAATAATAATAATGATAATAATAATAATGATAATAATAATAATAATAATAATAATAATAATGATAATAATGATAATAATAATAATAATAATAATAATAATAATAATAATAATAATAATAATAATAATAATAATAATAATAATAATAATAATAATAATAATAATAATAATAATAATAATAATAATAATAATAATAATAATAATAATAATAATGATAATAATAATAATAATAATAACAATGAAAATAAAATAATAATAATAATAACAGTAATGATATTAATAATAATAATATTGATGATGGTGATGATGATGATGATAATGATGATGATGATGATGACGACGACAATGATAATGATGATGATGATAGTGAAGCACACTTTAGGTGAAGATTTTAATTTTATTCAGTTGAAGGTATAAACCCCATCAGGAGGCTAGACGGTTTGAGGACAATTGACCTACTTGGAGGCAAAGGCCCTCATTTCGAATTCTGTTACGGCTCTAACGACGCCGCCAGACGATTTCATTCAGCTGAGGGGAGGACTCTGCCTCAACCAGCTCTAGGGGCTCTTTCTATAGCCCTTGCATCAGCCCAAGTTAGAGAGAATAAATAGCCCATTTTCTCATGGTGGACGCCCGAATAAGCCCAATTCGGTGCCCAGCTCTAGAAGCTCTTTCTATAGCCTTTGCATCAGCTCAAATTATAAAGAAAAAATAGCCCATTTTCACATGGTGGACGCCCAAATAAGCCCGATTTGGTGCCCAGCTCTAGGGGTTTCTTTCTATAGCAGTTGCATCAGCCCAAATTATAGAGAAAAATTAGCCCATTTTCTCATGGAGGACGCCCGAATAAGCCCAATTTGTGGCCCAGCTCTAGGGGCTCTTTCTATAGCCCTTGCATCAGGCCAAATTATAGAGAAAAATAGCCCATTTTCTCATGGTGTACGCCCGAATAAGCCCGATTCGGTGCCCAGCTCTAGGGGCTCTTTCTATAGCCCTTGCATCAGCTCAAGTTATAGAGAAAAAATAGCCCATTTTCTCATCGTGAACGCCCGAATAAGCCCAATTCGGTGCTCAGCTCTAGGGGC
>NC_134792.1:24173571-24176071 GCF_046742065.1 Oratosquilla oratoria
TGGTCCATAACTAGGTCAGATGCGAAAAAAATATAATAATGATATGTAAAAAAATATATGAAATAAAAATTATTATAATATAAATAATAAATAAAACAAATAAATGCATAGGTATAGTTAAATAATAAACAAACAGGTAAATAGTAGATAATAAATTGACAGATAAATAATAATAAACGAAAATCAAGCAAATAATAAACAGACAAATAATAACAAATAAACAAATGATATAAAATAAATGACAGTCATTACAGCAAAACACATCAACCTTCTTACCTCCACCAGGAGGTGCAGCCTTGAGGGGCTGGCACTCGGTCTCAGGACTGAGCCCAAGATATCTCCCTATTAACTTCCTCTGCATTTCTTACTATTTTCTACACATAGGATACTGACAAGTGACGACTGTGTTCCTCCTCTTCGTATCATTTTCAGTTTGTGTCATAAAAACAGCATCACACTGACACGACAGAGAAAACAGGCCAAGGTTTCTTCCCGGAAAGATCTATGGGCGGTTCCAAGGATCGTTGCCAGCCACTGTGGGGCTACGGATCTTCCACTTTGTGAAACTTGAGGCAACTACAACTACTATGAGCCCCTGACATAGAAGCAGCACCACAATAATAAAACATAGACAGTATTCCTACGCCTTTTTCAGGGAAATTCTAACATAGACAATATTTCTACGCCTTTTTCAGGGAAATTATAGGAATGTGTGAGAACGATACCATTCAGTGTAGAGTTCAAGTTTCCAATTCATGAAAATTATTCCCTTTGCTGGAGAAAGATGTGTGTAGTAGCATTTGATGATAAGAGGGAAACATAGAGGAACTAGTTTTTTGACAGTAATAGGAAAAATGAAGAATTAGCCCTTGACTAAGAGGCGATAAAGACTTGATATACAATTGCATGTATGTATGTATGTATGTATGTATGTATGTATGTATGTATGTATGTATGTATGTATGTATGTATGTATGTATGTATGTATGTATGCATACATACATATGTATGTATGTATGTATGTATGTATACATACATACATACATGCATACATACATACATGTGAAAATGCATGCATACATACATACATACATACATACATACATGCATACATACATACATACATACATACATACATACATGTGGAAATGCATGCATACATACATACATACATACATACATACATACATACATACATACATACATACATACATACATACATACATACATACATACATACATACATACATACATGTGGAAATGCATGCATACATACATACATACATACATACATACATACATACATACATACATACATACATACATACATACATACATACATACATACATACATACATACATACATACATACATACATAAATACATACATACATACATACGTACGTACATACATACATACATACATACATACGTACATACATACATATATACATACATACATACATACGTACATACATACATACATACGTACATACATACATACATACATACATACATACATACATACATACATACATACATACATACATACATACATACATACATACATACATACATACATACATACATACATACATATATACCTACCTACCTACATACATACATACATACATACATACATACATGCATGTAGTTAATGATAAGTAAAGAGGGAGGAGGTAGTGTTGGAAGAAGAATGCATGATGCATGATATATGATGTACGTTTGCTCTCTCTTTGAGGCATTTCCAAGTCTCTCTTCACAGCGTAAAAGGGAAAAAGTCGAACTTGAAAGAGATTAATTTTTAAATCAGGACTGGGCTCATGAACTTCAATTATATTTCCTCAAATTTCTTTTTACACAAAAACACATAAGGAGACTTGGCAAATGGCAACCGATCACCTTTTCCTACTTCTTAGTCCCGGTGACTGGTCCCATATTGATACAACACAGACAAGTCTAATGTTTATTTCTAGAAGAGTCTATGGGAAAGGCTGAAACCGACAGTTGGCAGCCGCTATGGGGCTGCGGTTATTGAATAAGTGAACCCCGAGATAACAGTTATTATACAAATATAGACTCTAATCACGTAATGGCTTTCCTTTCTTCGCCCCTTGGGATGCGTTCTCGGTTTAAATTAACAATGAAACGAGGTCATAAAGTAGGTCAAAATACGTTCCTCATATCTGTACAGACTTCCTCACTACTGTGCACTATATAACCACTTGTATACACATATACCCTTCACTCTCTTGATGTCCGCATGCAATGCAAAACGAAGATCGAATGATAGGTTTGCCTTTAATCATGCAAATCTTATATCACCATAACATTCTTACTTCTCCTTTGTTCTCTACTCTCCGCCTTCTCTATGTCAGTTACATGGAATGGCTTACATTACAAATTCAATCTGTGCCATCAGAAATATTTCATTTTCATCATTTTTTTCTTTCTTCCTTTGTTTTTCCAAGTGATATTTTATCACCTATTCTTCGTTTGC
>NC_134792.1:24203571-24206071 GCF_046742065.1 Oratosquilla oratoria
TGGGTACACAAAGTATTCATGTTTTCTTTGCCTATGGGACAGTCGTGCTGATAATGAACACTACCAGAAAGTGTAGTGGGCCCCTCGAGATGACATACAGCCAGGAAAATTTACTGTTATATATATATATATATATATATATATATATATATATATATATATATTATATATATGTATATATATATGAATATATATGTATGTATGCATATTATATACACATATATATATATGTATATATATACCGTACATATATACATACATGTATATATATATATGTACATATAATATATATATATAAATATACATATATATATGTATATTTATATATATATGTATATGTATATATATATGTATATACATATAGAGATATATACGTATATATATATAATATATATATATATGTATATATATATATATATATATATATATATATGTGTGTGTGTGTGTGTGTGTGTGTGTGTGTGTGTGTGTGTGTGTGTGTGTGTGTGTGTGTGTGTGTGTGTGTGTGTGTGTGTGTGTGTGTGTGTGTGTGTGTGTATGTGTGTGTGTGTGTGTGTGTGTGTGTGTGTGTGTGTGTGTGTGTGTGTGTGTGTGTGTGTGTGTGTGTGTGTGTGTGTGTGTGTGTGTGTGTGTGTGTGTGTGTGTGTGTGTGTGTGTGTGTGTGTGTGTGTCAGTCAATCAGCCATCCTGAGTCCACTGCTGAAGAAAGGCCTTTTTCATAGTATTCCATGACTCACACGACTGCGCCCTCTGCCACGTCACTCCTGCAAACTTTACTATCTCGTCTCTTTAGCTTTTGTGTAATCTTCCTCTTGCACGCTTCCCATCTCGCGGCGTCCACTCACCAACACGTTTCCTCAATCGCTCATCAATCCTTCGTGCTAACTTACCTGCCCAATTCCACTTCCTCTCTTTTACCGCCCACACAGTATCTTCCACTCTAGTCTGTCCTCTTACCCACCTTGCTCTCTTTGTGTCTCTCAGCGTTATTACCATCATTGACCTCTCCATTCTCCTCTCTGAACTTCTTAGCTTTGTCTCCATCGCCTTCGTCAGTTTCCAAATTTCACATCAGTATATAATGGCTAGCATTATATACTAATTGTAAATTTTGATTTTCAAACATAAAGGTAGAGGGTCTTTCATGATCTTTTTATATTTACCAAATCTTTTCCATCCATTTCCAATACGCATTTCACCATCTGTCCGAAATAGTATTTACACTTTAACTTCTTCAAGAGTCTCAGCATTGATTATAATATTTCTTATTTCAACTTTGGTCTTAAATATTATTTTGGCTTTACTCTTATTCGTCTTTAAACTTAATATGAGACTTTCCTTGTTCAGATCACTCAGGATTATCTTGCAAAATCTCTGCTTTTTCTGAAATAAGAATAATGTCTTCCGCAATTCTTATGTGATTAAACGATTTACCATTAATCTTCGAACATTTCTTTCTCCAACTCAAATATATATACATATATATATATATATATATTTATACATATATATAATGATATAATGTATATATATATATACTGTATATATACATATATGTATCTATATATATATACATATATACTATATCAAAGTAGTAGCTCCCGTCTGTCAGTCTGATTGTTTGTTCACGAACTCCTAGGGTTTTGGAGATAGACCCCCATAACCATATATATTCTGATACCCTATCACTCCAGGTACTTGGATAACTATATTTCATTTCCAAAAATATATTATTTTGGCTAAGGTTAAGGGTTAAAGGGATATAGTGTGGTAACACGCCACTACTGTAGTGTACCCTTAACACGATTGGCATTTTGTGACAAAAATTACTATGATTAAACAAATATTTATATTTGTGAAATTAATGTTGCCACAAACTATGATAGCCTTTGCAAGGAGAAAGCATGTAAATATAAAGTGATTGTATAATTTTACCAAATGATTAAATATTGGTTATTTTTATTTTACTTTTTCGCGGGCGGTAATATACTCGAGTTCAAAGATAATGAAAGGTTGGTTCAATTCTTCTCTTACGGCTGAATATATCTTATTTCCAAAGGACGTTTCCCTCCTCAAATTGACTTTTTTCTTACTTTCTCAACATCTTATTTGTATTACCTTTTCCACTGAGTTATACTGATACGTGTAACTTTTCTCCACAAAATCTATCAAAATTAAAATGACCCGCAGCAACGCGCGGGTAATTTGGCTAGTATGCATATATATATATAAATATATATATATATATATATACATATATATATATATATATATATATATATATATACATATACTCGTATGTATATATATATATATACATATATATATGTATATACAGACACATATATAGATTAATTCATACATTTTTGTCAACATGCAACAATCAACACGGTAAAAAACAAGACTTCTTTGCGTTTCAATACAAGTAATTATCATAGACAGAATAATCATAGACTAGCAAGGCCAGAACTGGAGGTAAGATGGAAGAGGTGTTATGTAA
>NC_134792.1:24221071-24236071 GCF_046742065.1 Oratosquilla oratoria
GATGAAAACTCAAAATATCAAGGAAAGAAGTGGAAAGAAGGTTAAGCTATTACAAAGGGAGGTAGAAGTTAGGTGATATAGTATATATACAAGTTATTAAAAATATGTCCAAGCATTCTGTTTAGAATCAATAACCGTATTTTATACCTTTCGCCAACCCTAGGGATATGCTTTCTGTTATTAGGTATCAGAACTTTTAACTAGATTTCTAATTAAGTTTACTGGCTTACTGGCTTATTCATAAAATCTACTTTGTATTCATAAGTATAACCAAAATAGTAAAATCTACTTTCTAATGGTAGAAATTGTTCGCTAGGGCTTGTCTTAAAACTTCTATGGCTTCCTGTGACAGAATATTTATAAACGATCATTCCAGAAAGCATTATATCTATATTAAGGTTACCTTCTGATTAACCGTGGATTTAATTACCTTTAAGGTGTTTCTCTAAACATTTCTGAGTTAAAATCACACAGATTTTCTTCGTTTTGACTAATTGATAACTTATGTGCTACATTAAAGTGTCACTGTACTCATAATCATTTACCCATCATAATAATATTTTTCTTCGCATTTATATTTCATTGATATGGTTAATTCATCAACTGATATATATATATATATATATATATATATATATATATATATATATATATATATATATATATACTAATTCTGTGATAGATATCTGATGCTAAAAAGAGAGTTCAATCAATTTCTCTTAGAGTTAGACTGAAACATACATAGACGGCGTAGACTGCATAGATTCACAGACTGTAACATTAATAGACAGAAACAAAGACTGAAACATACATGTAGATTATGTTTCACAATCAAGATAAAACATTATGAAAACCCATTTCATTACGGAGTAGTGTTTCTCATAAGCAGAGTAGACAAAACACTGGAAGAGAAAGTTCAGAGGATATGATTAGGCTACCACGAGGATCACGAAGAGGGGGTGGGAGGGGAGGGGGAGGAGTGGAAAGAGGGAGAATGGGGGAGAGGGAAGGAGGGGGAGAGGAAAAGGGGGAGAGACGAAAGGGAGGGAAGAAAATGGGGCGAAGGTAGGAAAGAAGGAAAGGGATGTATGGTTACTCATTCGATTTATCTTTTAGTAAAAACCCGTTCCTCTGGAAGCAAGGACCCTTTTTTATCATGGAGCTTTGAAAAATAAAACTGTGACATCGCGAAGCACGATGTAAGCTTGCGTTGAGTACGTTCTCCAATCAAAGACGAAATACTGAATAATATTACTCAGGTTGTCTCATTTTAACCTCATTTATCAATAAAAAAATACTTTTCCTAAACTAATTACTAAGCCAGATTTACTTACATCTAAACAAGCTTCACATGTTTCATCTAGTTTATGATTTTGTGCCTGATTCATGCAGCATAATTAAATTTGCTGTATTAAACCGCAGCTCAAGATACAAGCCCACTAAGATGAAAAAATGGATTATTAAATCAGGTGGATCTGCCAATATCAGACGCTCAGTTTTTGTGTTTCTCAAGGCTGACAGGCCAGATATATAAAAAAGAAGATGGCTTGCTAAGCTAAGACTGGAACTCAGGCCCTGTTGGTGTATCTGTGATTAATTTTTTACTCGAAAATATCCGTCAAGAGACATTAAGATAGACAGAGCCTCGACGCAAGTCACTCAAAATTATTATTGTTCTTTTATTCAACTACTATTCAAAATGACTCCATCTTTCTCCCTAGGATGAAGGAACTGGACATCGTGAATATATTCCTTCATCAAACGAAGCCTAACCCTCTACCCAGGTCTACAGTTCAAGATGCATGTGTCCTGCACTAGAATATTAATATGATGATTAATCTTAGATATTAGCAGGTACACTGATGCGCGTGTCCACACCACCCAAGTGTAGGCAATGGATCCCAAGGCTGATGAATTTGGTAATAGTGTTGGGACAGGACCAATCCCAAGCTGTGTAAGGATTTGAATAGGTTTGGCTATTTGCTGGTGCCTCATACGTCGTAGGTTGGCCTTAGCCTTTGCCTCCAAACAGAAAACAAATAGTGAAATGGACGCCAAAGAGTCTAATATATATATATATATATATATATATATATATATATATATATATATATATATATATATATATATATATATATATATATATGTGTGTGTGTTCACTATAAACCCTCTATCGGAAATAATAATGGAAATAAAGAGATATACAGTTTCTCTTTATTTCCATTATTATTTCTCCGATAGTGGTACAGTGAACTATAAATGTGTTATAACATACCAATCTCCAATAAATATATATATATATATATATATATATATATATATATATATATATATATATCGTAACCATAATGAAGATAAGTGAGAAATGATGAACTAGTTTCAAGTAGTTCTATTTTTTATACGTTCCCGATTGTAATTTCCTCTGCCTTTTTATATGATCATTACCTCTGTTTTCCTTTTATATAAAAAAGCTAACTAACCTATGTGGTTGGATATAATTTTGAATAAAATTTAGTGAGTTTATTTGTTCTATATATTTTCCAAACCTAGTACATTTTTAACAAGTGAATCATTTCTGTCATGAACTCAAGAATTCAAAAAATGATCTATCTCTATACTCATTAAGGCGTAATTACAAAGTAAAACACCATCTAACCGGTTCAGGGACCATTATAAAATCACTCCATATTAACGTGCGTAGTCCAAGAACATAGAATTAATTGGTCAACTGCTCCCTCGAGTATTGGTGAATGGAAATGTGATTGTTGATGACATTGGTCTTAGGAGATTCCTATATATCTCTTTGGAAATAATACGTTGTATGTGTGACACCTCTGTCTTACTTGGTGCAATTAGATGGTGGGGAGCAGCAAACACTGACCAAATCTCCTTGTCTTCAAAAATGGAGGAAATGCAGTCGAAACTGACGAGGAAAAATCTTTGGCCCAGTCCAAAGACCGAACGTCAACCCCTTGGGGCTCCACCTTCAAATGGAGTTAAGTTCAAAGGGTTTAGATATAAGTGGCCGGGAGAAGACTCTCTCAGACGTCATATTTACGTACATGTACACGTTGACGGTCTCAGTACTGAGATATACAATGTGAAGATTACATGCATTGATATATAAATCTTATGTATACGCACTCTCAGATGTAATCGAAAATGGAATCTCTTTGTTTTATACATATATATACATATATATATATATCTATATATATATATATATATATATATATATATGTATATATATGTATATATATATATATATATATATATATATATATATATATCTATATATATATTCTCTACCGTATATTTCAAGTAAATCATTTTGTTAGGTATTAGCCAATCCAAAACCTAAAATTCATCGATATGTCGTCAGAATTTCAATATCAGTAATATGTCTGGACTGAAAACTCTGGTGTCCCAAGCTGTGATCACGTCCATCTGCATGTCTTCTTTCACGAAGACAATTTAATCCCTTCTATATTGAATGACACTTTTTTCTGACTCCTTCCAAGCTTTCGTGTTCGTCTTCATGCTTTATAGTGACGATGTTGTAGACTAAAATAATCCTCTCTGTACAAGGTGGTACATACTCTTTCGTTCTAACATTCTTCTGTCTACTATACTCATCCCCTTGATGCCCACTCAGTAACAATAGGTTAAAGCCTAGAACAAATCCTATTACTCAGCGTTATGGCACAAGACCCTTGAATATTGCAAACCTCACTAGGTCCTTCAATAATTAGGCTATATTTCACTATCATTTCATGAAAGGCTTTCTCCTTATCAAAGCCACCGTAAGCGTAATTTGGTGGCGGGGGCCACATCATTACAGACATTTGTGGATCATATAACTGCCCAATCAGACGCCATTTGACACTCTGTATGATAACAACCGTGTGGATAGACGCCAAAGGTCTTGGGAATTGCATGACTGGAAAATGAAGAAGACTGGAAACCATTTGCTGCATACAAATATAGTCAAACATGGCGACCAAGGTCCTTATAGGTTTATAAACATGAATGCGTATTAGCACTGCCATAACCAATACCTATTCAAACATAAACATATATGTGCATATAATAAGTAGTATATGCTTATATGCATATGTATACGCACATGTAAATTATATATGTATGTGTTCATGTATATGTACATATATATGTATATGTATATATATGTGTATATATATATATATATATTTGTATATATATTTTTTTCAACCACAAATCACTTTTAATTACATGTCATCGCAATCAAGACTGAAGAATCGCTTGATGGAGGCATCCGTTGGAAATTGAAACGTGTACGAGCCGAGGATTCGAACCCAGCTGACCCGTAACAAAGTTACAGTGACTTAAACCAATGCGCTATCAAGAGAGATTGGTTTAAGTCACAGTAAATTTGTTACGGGTTAGCTTGGTTCGAATCCTCGGCTCGTCTATGTTTCAATTTCCAGCGAATACCTTCAACGACAGTCTCGACTGCGATGGCATGCAATTAAAAGTGATTTGTGGTTGAAAAAAGATATTAATTGATTACTGGGAAACCATTCAGTGTAAATGTATATATACATATATATATATATATATATATATATATGTAATATATATATATATATATATATATATATATATGTATACGTATATGTATATGTATATGTATATGTATATGTATATGAATATATATATATATATATATATATATATATATGTATGTATATGTATATGTACATGTATATGTATATGTATATGTATATGTATATGTATATGTATATGTATATGTATATGTATGTGTATATATATATACATATATATATATGTATATGTATATATATATATAATATATATATATATATACATTTACAGGTATATATGAGCTTATAAATTATGCATATGTCTGCAGATATGTAATAAGAATACAAAACTCGACAAGGTCTGGTGTACTTGTTAACCCCACCGTTGGCAGACAACCGCATTATTATTGTCGTCACAAAACAGCCAGCCCAATTGGATCCTTCCCGACTCTTGCCCAATTACTATTTATTTAAATCCTTTTAGTTCGGAACGCTGGTTACGTTAGAAATAGAATTAACTTAATCTTAAATTCATGTCACAATCACCAATAGCACTGCTGAGAATACACCGGATGAAAATAGAAAAAGAACAAATCTAAGGATCTTTTCCCCAAGTAAGATAGCTTCAAGTACAAAAAGTGAGAAATCAGTCATCCTTTAAACGATAAAGTGTTTGTGGCGTGTTTCAGCGTTAGTGGTGCTATGATAATAATATTGATGATATATCTTAGTGGTAGTGGCGTTACTGCTGGTGATAATAATATGGTGTTTATGACTGTATGAATGCTTTGATGTTAATAATGTTCATGCTGGTGACAACTTACAAATGACATTGTGATGGTGTGATGTTGGTGGTATTCCGGTTATGATAGTTGCGAAACTGTGTTGTTGATTTTGGAAATGATGATGTGGTGGCGGAGACGATGTTGCTTATGGTCATGATGTTAATCGACACAGATAATACACTTCTCGCTTTCATTCCACAAAGTATCTAATAAGAATACAAAGTTAATTTTGTACGTTCAACTATGCCATAGAACCATGTTTACATGGGCTATTGTGTGTGTGTGTGTGTGTGTGTGTGTGTGTGTGTGTGTGTGTGTGTGTGTGTGTGTGTGTGTGTGTGTGTGTGTGTGTGTGTGTGTGTGTGTGTACATGTGTGTAAATATATATATATATATATATATATATATATATATAAGATATATATGTATATACATATATATATATGTATATATATATAAGATATATATATATATATATATATATATATATATATATATATATACTAAAATAAAAACCACACTTAAAGAAAAAACATAGAATGATGAAACGGGTAACCTGTATACTTCGGTCTCTATTTTGAGACACTCTCCATTAGACTAACAAGTATGAAAGATCAGTCACATGCCTTGGCGGGTGGTCAGACAAGGGCGTGGCCAGAGGTCTGTCTGCAATTACTCGAAGGAATGTCCAGCTGTTGACTGGGTGAAGTAACCATTGACCCTGTGACATATTTTTAATGATTCGTTTCTGATATAAAAATATTCATTCAGTAATTTTATGTTTGAAAGTACAACTAGATTTATATAGCATAGTAGGACTATTGCTATCAATAGTTTTTTTGTTTTTTTGTTTTTTGTTTTTTTTACTCTCCGATGTGACTGAAAATGGAAGAATTATTCTGGGCATGTTTAACGGCTAGTTTATGTTCTATTAATCTAGTTTTCACCTTCTTAGGTTAACACAGATCTTATCAAACTGGTTGGAAGGGATGGGATATACACATGGCTGGTTGTAAGATACATCTTTTCGGGCAACATTTACACGCTTGCTGAACAGCTTTTAGGAGAACTAGAAATAATTTTTCTATTTTGGAAGCATTTTACATTATAGTTGAGACTTACTCTAAATACGCAAGCTGAAGACTTCAAGGCTCTTCCAAGCTTGCAAATGGGATTACTATCAGGTGATGAAGAAGACCATCAACTAACCATTGAGTTATAATGATGAACAATGTCAACAGAAAAATTCTCGGCTCATAACGAGGTCGGATAAAAGAAAAAGAAATAGAAATTTGTCCTGGTGAGTTTCAGAATTTTCAATTATAATATATTGCTAGTAACCACAAAAGAAACCGGAAAAAGAAACTAAAATTCCCAAGCGCTTTCGTGATATTTCACATATTCAGATGTGAAATATCACAAAAGCGCTTGGGAATTTTAGTTCATTTTCTAGTTTCCTTTATGGTTATCAGCAATTTATTGGATTACATGGTTTTGTGATCTTTTTGCACACTGAACTATAATACATATAGTTGTATCAACTGGAAAGATAAAAGAAGAATAAATAGAAATTTGTTCTGGTGAATTTCAGAATTTTCAATTATAATATATTGCTGGTAACCACAAAAGAAACCGGAAAAAGAAACTAAAATTCCCAAGCGCTTTCGTGGTATTTCACATATTCAATGTGAAATATCACAAAAGCGCTTGGTAATTTTAGTTCCTTTTCCGGATTCCTTTGTGGTTATCAGCAATTTATTGGATCACGTGGTTTTGTGATCTTTTTGCACTCTGAACTATAATACATATAGTTGTATCAACTGGAAAGATAAAAGAAAAATAAATAGAATTTCTTCTGGTGAATTTCAGAATTCTCAACTATAATACATTGCTAGTAACCACAGAAGAAACCGAAAAAACTAAAACTCCAAAGCGCTTTCGTGATATTTCACATCTTCAGATGTGAAATATCACAAAAGCGCTTGGGAATTTTAGTTCCTTTTCCGGATTCCTTTGTGGTTATCAGCAATTCATTGGATAACGTGGTTTTGTGATCTTTTTGCACATTGAACTATAATACATATAGCTGTATCAACTGGAAGGTTACTTCCTTCGTTCACGACAGGTTACCAATATATTTTTTTACATTATTTCAGGCTGAATCTGCGTCCTGACGGTTTAAAGTCGTTATTCCTTGTCTGATTAGTATATAGTGTGAACATGTTTTCAACAGTAATGTTATCAATTCCCCATAAGATCTTGAAGTTAAATGATCGCGCTGTCAGTCCCAAGATACTTCTTATTCTCGACTTTGGTTAAATCTTTCTAAATAATATGTAATCCTTTTATAGTCCGGTGTTTTCTGTATGTGTCAACCATGAGCTTTGCACTTACTTGTATTAAATTACATTAGCCATTTTTCAGACCATTGATCTGGTTCGTTTCATCTCCTCAAATATTAATTTGATTCGAGTAATACTTTGTAATTCCACACAACTTAGTATTGTCAGCGAATTTGGAGACAAAAGATTTAAGTTCACAGTCAGTGTTAATACATCTGAGGTCCTATAAAGAAATCCTCGAGAAACTCCACATGGAACACCTTTACAGCTGGCTATTTTTACCATTCAGGACAGCTCTTATTTATGATTATTTAATTATAGAGAAAAGGGAGAAAAGTACAAGCTGCCATTTTCAACAAAATTTGCATAACAGACAGTGTCCTGTCCATATACATCTAAACAAATGTACACATACTATTTATGAATGTGTCTTTTATATGCATATAGTTTTATTTTTTCTGCTCTATATTTTTCATAATTTTTGTCACGAAAATGAACAATAAAGCATTTCAAAAAACCAGTTTTGAAAACAATGAACATATAACTTTTATAAACATTCAGTCAGAATGCTTATATTTTGTAATCGACATAAAATTCTCCAAGGAAGTCAATAAATTTGATCTGAAGTGAAGAATCATGTTATACGTTTTATAAGTTTTTCAGTCTCCAATTTGGAATTTCTGTTTTGTTTCACTCCTTCCTCTTGAACAAGATAAAGACGAAGACTTCCGGATTATCAACGTTTGTTGT
The DNA here is from genome assembly GCF_046742065.1 of Oratosquilla oratoria. Lineage (NCBI taxonomy): Eukaryota > Metazoa > Arthropoda > Malacostraca > Stomatopoda > Squillidae > Oratosquilla > Oratosquilla oratoria. The sequence goes on from NC_134792.1 coordinate 24,229,532, forward strand.
TTTATTTCGTTACTGTTCCTATTTTCATGGACTCTGTGGCTCTGACCCCAACAGCTGTGCGCTGTGCATGCTTAGGAGGCAAGGTAACACTCGATTATCCAATTTATTTCAATGCTTCCCCATCTATCTATGTCATAGATATTTCTATTCAGCCAAATACCAACAGGATTCTTTCCCATTATAAGGAAATTTTCAAGGCATTGCCATACTCTGCCACATAAATTCGAAATGGTGCACTATTCGTTTTTTTCCCCACTTCCGGAGTGACCCTGTATGGACACTTTATTAATTCGCTTATTTATGCATTCTTTTTTTCGCTTTTCAAGGGGTACAGTCATCACTCTTACATGCATACATACATACATACATACATACATACATACATACATACATACATACATACATACATACATACATACATACATACATACATACATACATACATGAATACATACATCATACATACATACATACATACATACATACATACATACATACATACATGCATACATACATACATACATACATACATACATACATACATACATACATACATACATACATACATACATACATACATACATACACACATACATACATACATACATACATACATACATACATACATACATACATACATACATACATACATACATACGTACATACATACATACATACATGCATACATACATACATACATACATACATACATACATACATACATACATACACACATACATACATACATACATACATACATACATACATACATACATACATACATACATACATACATACATACATACATACATACATATACATACATACATACATACATACATGCATACATACATACATATACATACATACATACATACATACATACATACATACATACATACATACATACATACATACATACATACATACATACATACATACATATATATATATATATATATGTGTGTGTGTGTGTGTGTGTGTGTGTGTGTGTGTGTGTGTGTGTGTGTGTGTGTGTGTGTGTGTGAGGTGTGTGTGTGTGTGTGTGTGTGGTGTGTGTGTGTGTGTGTTTATATGCATGTATTCATATGTATGTGTGTATTTCCATAATTGTAGTAAGTATAGAGGAAAGGAATAATGTTCGTTGGGTCCCGTCTTCTACTTTCCAATTTTGTCATACCAAGTCTAATATTCGTGTGTGTGTGTGTGTGTGTGTGTGTGTGTGTGTGTGTGTGTGTGTGTGTGTGTGTGTGTGTGTGTGTGTGTGTGTGTGTGTGTGTGTGTGTGTGTGTGTGTGTGTGTGTGTGTGTGTGTGTGTGTGTGTGTGCGCGCGCGCAGATGGTCGTATGTGCAAGCGTGTACATATTCGTGTATGTTTTTATATCTTCAAGATGTTCCCCTTGCTGGATATCCTTTTACATTCACAACGATTAGGAAGTTAATACGACCCCAAAGGGAACAACGCACAAGAACCAATCTCCTCGCCACGTCGAATGTACACGAAATCGAAACACTTTTTCGTAGGTAATTGCAGTAACGACCCACTTCCCTAGCAATTCACAGCTGGTGATGGCCACTGTTCTATAGTAGAAGAATTGAAAAGGCCTAAGTTGTTGTAATGTAACCTGAAATCGACTCTGAGAGACTCAATACTAGAAAAAAGGAATTGTGTGTGTGTGTGTGTGTGTGTGTGTGTGTGTGTGTGTGTGTGTGTGTGTGTGTGTGTGTGTGTGTGTGTGTGTGTGTGTGTGTGTGTGTGTGTGTGTGTGTGTGTGTGTGTGTGTGTGTGTGTGTGTGTGTGTGTGTGTGTGTGTGTGTGTTTGCTAGTGTGTCGCATTTATTTAATTTCATATATATATTCAGCAACTGTATTAGATGTTTATTTCTTAGAATACTTTAAGAAATACATTAGCGATATTTTGATTTATCTATTTAATCTTTTATTTACCTATTTATGTATTTATATATTTATTCTTTTATTTAACTATTACGTATCTATTCATTCTATAATACTTTTTCATTTAAATATTTCTTATATATATATTTATGTATTCATTTATTCAGTTATTCATTTAATATTCTATTTCATTCCACAGGAAGGATGGAATGAGGCTATCGATGACTTTTCTGAAAGAGAGTGGAAGAGAGGGAGAAGGGAGAAGGTGGCGGCGTTGGTAGTGTTGATGGTGTTGTGTGTAAAATGGAAGAGAGAGAGGGTGAGATGAGGTAGAAGGACAGAGGGAGAGAGTGAGGAAGAGAGGAGAGGGGGAAGGAGGAAGGGGAAAGTGGTTTGAATGAAAGGAGGAGGATGAGGGAAAAGGGCAGGGGGAGATATTGAGGAAGAGAGGGGAGGGAGGAAGGGTAGGGAGGGGGGAGGGGAAAAGGGAGAAGGGGGAGAGGGGAAGGAGGAGGAGGAGGGAGAAGGGAAGAGGAGAGAGTGAGGAAGGGAGGAGAGGGGGAAAGGGTGGGGAGTGGGAGGTGGAAGGGGGAAGGGGGAGAGGGGAAGAAGGAGGATGAGGGAGAAGGGCAGAGGGAGAGTGAGGAAGGGAGGAGAGGGGTAAAGGGTGGAGAGAGGGAGGGGGAAGGGGGAGAGGGGAGGGAGGAGAATGAGGGAGAAGGGAAGAGGGAGAGAGTGAAGAAGGAAGAAGGGAAGAGGAGAGAGTGAGGAAGGGAGGAGAGAGGAGAGGGTGGAGAGGGGGAGGAGGAAGGGGAGAAGGGGAGAGAGGAAGAAGGAGGATGAGGGAGAAGGGCAGAGGGAGAGTGAGGAAGGGAGGAGAGAGGGAAAGGGTGGAGAGGGGGAGGGGGAAGGGGAGAAGGGGGAGGAGAGAGGAAGGAGGTGAATGAGGGAGAAGGGAAGAGGGAGAGAGTGGGAGAAGGGAAGAGGGAGAGAGTGAAGAAGGGAGGAGAGGGGGAGAGGAGGGTGGAGAGGGGGAGGGGGAAGGGGAGAAGGGGGAGCGGGGAAGGAGGAAGGGAGGGGTGGAGGGGTATCAGAAGCGTTTTGAGCATTCCACCAGAGGCACTTTATCCATAGTTATAGTCCAGTCAACCCGAAAGAAAGATAATGTGCTCACACATTTGTATTGTGTGCATATGTGTGCAAGTGTCTACGAATAGGGTTCACGCTTGTAGACATAAATTTAATCTTGCTGTTTTGAACTCCGATTTAAACACACTCTGTAAACATGGGAGCTGTGATTTGATTTCTTGTGGCAGTAATTTTGGAGCGTGTATTAGATGTCTATGTATAACTCTGTTTATGGTCATATTACCATAATTTTTTTTAATAAAAGCACATTCATATACATATATATTGATTTATTTATGCGTTTTCATGGGATAGGAATAACGTTTGATTTACCAAAGACCATATGAATTTTTTTACAATGTATTTAGGTTACGGAATTATCATTTTCATATGTTTATATTTAGTGATTCTCAAACTTTTTTCTTGAGTAAGTAATGTGATTAGTTACCGTATTATAAGTTTCGTCCTAAGGGGAGGAAGAAGAAATGAATCAAACATTACATTTTTTTGGAACTCGTAATTAGAGTTCTCGTCTGCCATCACATCAATTATATACAATGAACACTTTACAGTTTTGTACAATCTATACAATTACGTCACACTCAAGATGATTTTTATATTACAAAGGCAATTCTTTATTTAGCAACATTATTCATAATACATGATTTGATTACCACAAACACATATAATATATTGACCACGATTACAAATTTAAATATATCACAAAGCTATATGCGTTAAGGGGACACTGCAGCAGTAGCGTGTTGCCACACATTCCATACTAACGCAATGCTCTTCTGTAGCTTCTTGGAGATTATTTCAACATTTAACAAAATTGTTAAACATTCACTAAACTACCACTAGATATCGGATTGTAGTTGCATAATTGTGAAACTTTGTAGAAGCTTATGGGGCCATAGATTCGTGATTGAGAAGTACCACAGCTTTTCATCACAGAGCTACACAAACTGTGTGTCAATAAAGCTGTCTCTCTCTGTAATCTACCTCTTTCCATCTAAATAAACGGTTGTTTAAAACGGCTAACTTATCTATACGTATTTTGTGAAGGATTGTGTATTAATTTTTTTTTCGTTTATAAGACGTGAAGGTGTGTGTGTGTGTGTGTGTGTGTGTGTGTGTGTGTGTGTGTGTGTGTGTGTGTGTGTGTGTGTGTGTGTGTGTGTGTGTGTGTGTGTGTGTGTGTGTGTGTGTGTGTGTGTGTGTGTGTGTGTGTGTGTGTGTGTGTGCACGTGTAAGTGCTCGCATGTGTGTTTACCAACTTCTACACAATTTCAAAGATATTCATTCTGATCGCATGCTAAGACAGAATATCATAAAAAGAAAAAGAAAAGAAGAAAAAAGTAGTGACCAGGGAATCTACAAATAAACCTCCGCAGTAAGCGACTTCAAGCATTTTTACGATAAACCAGAGAGTATCGTTCAAATCATGCCCAAACGATCAATAAAGAAAGCAATACATTTAATGTGATAGTGCTCACGATACTACGCTAGAGATTCGACACGGAACTTGTATGGGTTTCCCCAAATACACCGCAGATAGAAACTCTCATCGGAGGAGGAAGACCAGCATTTCCGGCACTCTGGATGATGTATTGGTATTCCCAGGAGCCACCAAACACTCAACGCGTTACATTCCTTTCACCATGCGAATCACCATGACCTTGGACCACGTGATGTACTCGTAACCGACAGATAAACCCTCCCTGAAGAGAGTTCAGTGACTGTATGCAGACTTGTTAACAGGTCATGCTGTGGTCCTTTATGCACACCCATACCCTTTGATTACGGAAGGTAGTAACGACTTGTAGTATTACTGAAAGCTTTCATGCCGTAAGCACGGCTCGAACTCGGCACCACAGTCTGGTAGTCCTAGATGATAACCACTACAGTATAGCTACAGACGTCTTGAGAAACGTTGGGATCTTACTGGTATGGGGAGTTCTCAAACAGTCTATGCTCAGACATTATTTCATTCAAAATGTAAGAGATTCAAAATCCAAAACTTTGTTGCATACAAACGAAGCCGTCATGTCCTGTACAATAGTGGACAGAAGTTTTCTCGCCAATTGTTTGTAAACATAATGTTCACTGCTGAGCTTTATATGTTCTTTTCTCTATTAAAGAAATGTCTTGTAAATTGCATATCGTTGAGTCATTTCTTTATTATCAACTGGCAGATGAAGGGACATACCTCCTAGCTGAGGCTGGCTTACCCCCACCTATTCATTATCTGTCAATCCCCCTCATCCTAAAAAAACAAACAAAAAAAAAAAAAAAAAAAAAAAAAAAAAAAAAAAAAAAAAAAAAAAAAAAAAAAAAAAAACAAAAAAAACATAAACCTCAGTTATATTTGATGGGACCACGCTTTAGCCCAGGTGATACAATGTAGAGGCATGACAAGTAGGTCATCAGTTCATGTCCCCGGTATTTGCTTCGTGCTTCTTGCAGTGGTTACCGTAGGCGGGGAGGTGACCCAAACATCGGCATAAAAAAACAAATAAATAAATAAATAAAATAGAATAAAATAGAATGAAATAAAATAGAATAAAATAAAATGAAATAAAATAAAATAAAATAAAATAAATAAAAATACCGCAGCTGACACGGGTTACCCTATAGGGGTTTCTCACTTCCCACCTCGTGGGAGTAGGATGGTGAGTTTTTCTTTTATATTCAATGACTAACATTCCTGTCAAGCAAGGCAAAGGTGACGACTTCTATTGCAGTAAAGCGCCTCATGCAAACTTCTCACCTCCCCACTTCGCTTTTGGATTCCATTTCCATTTCGTATGTTAATCAGTTGTGTCATTTTTGCTCATTATCTTAATGTATTCCGTCCCATGATTAATTGTACTGATTACGTTCAGGTTGACGAAGAACGATCCTGTTCACATGAAGGGTCATGTTTGAACTGAACTCTTTAAAACCATGTATGTTTATGAAATACTTTATATGAGCTATTCTTTTTAATTTTAAGATGATTCAGTGTAGGTAAGAATGTCTTTGATATAAAATGAATAGATAAATAGATAAGTCATTGCTGTTGACAAGCAATTTCATGCACTTTTATACAAAGAGAAAGAGCCGACAAGCATACTGAACAGTTGAGAATTACGGTTATGTTGTTGTTAAGTATTATTATTGTTATAATTGATATCATTGTTATTACTAGTATTATTATTATCATTATTGTTATAATGTTGTATTTATTAATCTATTCATTTATCTATATATCTTTTTACTTATCTGTTATCAATTTACTCATTTATCCGTTAATCTACGTTAAAAGATTTGTAAAACAAAAATAGATTAATGTATGCTAGCAATCATATAATTGGTTAAAGTATTCCTTCAATATGCGAATAAATTAAATTCACATGAAGCTCGAAAATTGAACAAAATATGGCTTCTTTTCTTTCAGAATCTCATTTTGCTCGAAGTTCACCTCTCAGCTGAACAAAATCGTCTGTCTTGAACTAGAAAAAAAAAATAGA
>NC_134792.1:24243571-24253571 GCF_046742065.1 Oratosquilla oratoria
ACAAAAATAAGATCAACTAAGTCATATGAGATAAATAAAATGAAAAAATAGTCAAATTAAGTTAAATAGGACGACAATTATAGATTTAGATAAGGTAATAAAAGATATAATGCTATAAGATAACAAAAGAAAATAAAACAAAAATAAGATCAACTAAGTCATATGAGATAAATAGAATAAAAAAAAACGTAAAATTAAGTTAAATAGGACGACAAGTATAGATTAAGATAAAGTAATAAAAGATGTAATGGTATAAAATAACATATAGATTAAAACTAAATTAAACTGATTATTCTAAGAACAAAAGGAAGTAAGATATATAGAAAAAATTGAATATGAAAATATAAGTAAAATATTACGACACCATGTTGAAGGGGTAAACAGAATATATTCGTAGATTCATCCACCACCTATTCCTCCCATTAGCCTTGGGATTATTCACACCATTACGCCCCTCAACCTCGATTTTCCAAGCAGGTAGCGTCTCACGAGTCCATCATTAACATTTGGCCCGGGCCAGCAACACCTTGACCATGGTGACCGAGTACACTCTTCACCGCTACACTCACCGCCACAATCAGCTCCAGCCACTGACTTTTTTTTTTTTATCGTCTCGTTCCATACGCGTTCCTTAAACGTTTTATGCGTAAGTTTTCAGTCTCTTATATAGAACAGAGCCTATGTTTCGAAAATATGTACTGGAGTGTGGGTCTTGATCGCATTTCCTTCGGTCTTGATCAGTACTATTTTATACTCCCAGACATACTGTGCCTATTTCGTTCCTCAGTTCCCCAAGTTACCTCTACATCTATTCCAAATATCGTATTCCGTATGGGGGTAAATGACCTATCAAACAAACACACAAATAGTTTAATAAGTGAATGAACCAACAAATAAATAAGTAAATAAACAAACAATTAGATACATAAACAAATAATTTTATAAATGAATGATAGTGTATATAGTTTTATGCAGTAGCTGATATTTTCTAAGATAAATTGATGAATAGACGAAAGAATAATAAAGATTTACTGAAAGAGTTACAGGTTTCGTAATCATCGTAATATTACTAGCGATTCCGTTTAAGGACCCAGAGGGCGAATACTCGAAAAATTCTGGCAAATGAACGAATTTTAGGTAAACCTTTGAAAAAAATCTCCATGATGGTGTTAACCCTTTGACCAAACATTACAGCTCAATACTTTTTTTTTTTTTTTTTTTACAGAATAAAAATAGATAATTTATTGGCAACCTCTGGTAATCCCACATCATAAAAAGAACATTCCGTATATTGAAATAAAATCAGTAATGTCACTAGCGATTCCGTTTAATGGGATGGTGGGAATGAGGGAATATCACATTGAAAAGTCCCGTTTTCTATTTAATATGAGATAGACATAGTTTCATTTGCCCCATCCCGCCACATCCCAACCCCATCCCACCCAATCCCACCCAACCCCTCGTTTTTCCAAGAAGTGCAAAATCTCGTACATTTCATGATTTCATTAATGTCACATAAAATACTGTAAACGTGTCTAGTAATTTTTTGGTCGTTTGACTTTTATTTCATTAGGATCATGAAAACAAAAGTGATTTTATGAGGTGTTACATTTACAACCCATGAGTACAACGTAGGCTATTGTGTATATTATCATTAATAGTATTGTTATTATTGACATTATTAATATTACTATTATTCTTCTCATTTCTGTTAATATTATCATTATTATTATTTTTATTATTAATATTATTCTTATTCTTATTCTTGTTCTTGTTCTTCTTGTTCTACTTCTTATAATTATTATTATTATTATTATTATTATTATTATTATTATTATTATTATTATTATTATTATTATGATTATTATTATTATTATTACTATTATCATTATCATCATTATTATCATTACTATCATTACTATCATTATTATCATTATTATTATCACTATTATTATTATTATTATTTTTACTATCATTTTTATTACTATTATTATTGTTATTGTTATTGTTATTATTATTATTATTACTATTATTATTATTAATCATTATCATTATTATTATTATTATTATTATCATTATTATCATCATTGTTATTATTAGTATCATTATTATTATTGTTATTATTATTATTATTATTATTGTTATTATTATTATTATTATTATCATTATTATTATTATTATTATTATTATTGTTATTGTTATTGTTATTGTTATTATTATTGTTATTGTTATTATTATTATTATTATTATTATTATTATTATTATTATTATTATTATTATTATTATTATTATTATTATTATTATTATTATTATTATTATTATTATTATTATTATTATTATAATTATTATCATTATTATTATTATTACTATCATCATTATTATTATTATCTTATTATTACTATTATTATTATTACTATTATTATTATTATTATTATTTTTATTATTATTGTTATTATTATCATTATTATTATTATTATTATTATTATTATTATTATTATTAATATTATTAATATTATTATTATTATCATTATTATCATCATTATTTTTATTGTTATTTTAGATAACCCTTCTTCCATAAGATGCTAAGATGGAAGGAACAATTGGGTAATGGACATGACAAGCTTATGACAAACTTTGTCTGATGAGGAAGAGTGCGACGAGGGTCAAAGGGGGACGTGGTGTCGGTGTTCTGTAAGCTTAAAAGTGTACTGACATGGGCTACCAAAACATTTTCAAAACATAATGTTTTCACGTTTCATTATACAATAAGATGGTTTTGTGTTTCTGTGAGATATGCATTCCCAAAACCTGTATGTGAAGATCGTATATATCCCGTATATTCATATAATGGTTCATTACCCCACGAGAGGCTGAGTGTTAATCGTGTGTGACTGTGTCTTTTGTATACTTACACGACAAATGCCTTCGCCATAAACAAAACACAGTCGTGAAATACTTGGACGTAGTTAAATACCCTTTCCTCTAATCTCTTTAATCTCCTTTTTCATTATCTCACTATCCTCTCTTCTTTCCTTATCTTTCCATTGTTTTGTTGATCAAACTCCTTCAACGTCATTCTCTGTGTTCTCGTCTTTCACTAAGAATTTGACTTTCCTTTGTTATCAGACACCAAAGCCTATCTTCTAACTAATAAATGTCTTCAATTTTGTCAATCAGATAGTGTTTTCTTTCTTTTCTGTTAACGTTACTGATTTCTACGTCACTTGGCCAGACTGTGATTGCTGAAAGACTGCCAAACTAAGATATATACAAACGTGTGAGTTTCACGAGTGTGTGTGTGTGTGTGTGTGTGTGTGTGTGTGTGTGTGTGTGTGTGTGTGTGTGTGTGTGTGTGTGTGTGTGTGTGTGTGTGTGTGTGTGTGTGTGTGTGTGTGTGTGTGTGTGTGTGTGTGTGTGTGTGTGTGTGTGTGTGTGTGTGTGTGTGTGTGTGTGTGTGTGTGTGTGTGTGTGTGTGTGTGTGTGTGTGTGTGTGTGTGTGTGTGTGTGTGTGTGTAATGAAATGGACATCAGAGGGGCAGTATACCAGTGCCGCATTTCAGTGCTAGCAGCAAAGCACTACGATCGTGCCTATATAGACTCAGACTTCAATCACAACCACAACCTTTACATCAATCCCAATACTCCAAATACACTTCCCCCCTTATATACACACACTTATCAAGGCAAATTAAACTACGCCTGTAAGACACAAGGGCTGTATCGTCACCAGACCGGTGGTCCTGCATTGGTACATGAAATCTAACCACTCATTCACATATAACTGTTGAATATGAGATGGTTTACTTTCTTGAATGGAGACGTTTCACTGATTCATGTCTGAGGAGAAACTTCTCGTGCATTTCTTTAGTGCCTTTTCGTGCCTGATTGTTTTTCTATTTATTTTTCTTAAATAATTTCAAATATTATATTCTTTAAGCTTCCGACAGCATATTTTTCATATTCATGGCGGTCAGTCTGTAGGTAAAGAGTTTATGATTTGTCTCAATTATTCTCTTTGATACCAAAAATCATTTCCCCTTTTGTTTTTGGCAATAGCTAGGCAGTTCCATCTCTACCCAAGGAAGGACCTTGTGTGTAGCAAAGATGTTAATAGAGTATACAGCACTCTAACCTTCAATTTCCTCTCCCGAAGGAAAGAAATTATTCTTTTCCTCACGCTATACTCGATATATCTTTTTTCTATTTTATTTTTTTCGTGTTCGCCACTCCTTTAATAAATCTTCTTCACTCCCAACCAGAAGCCACCCATCCACTTGCCTTCCACTTCTTTCGCTGTTGCAATCATACTCATCTTTCATCCACTTTTCCTTCTCCACACTCCCTCTCCACTTTCTTCCCCTCCCCACTTCCATCCTCTTGCTTCTTCTCCTTCTCCAACCACCCTCGCCCTCCACCGATCTTACTTCTTCCACTTCCACCTATCTGCTTCTCCACCCTCTCTCTCCACAACTCCCCATCCCCAACTTCCACCCTGATTCTCCTCCTCCTCCACCTGTTTCCTCCACTTCCTTCCCCTTCTACCCCTTCTATCTCCCTGCCTCTCCACGTTCTCCACCCTCCCTCTCCACTTTCCTACCCTTCCCCATCTTCCACCCCCTCACTTCTCCTTCTCTACCTTCCCTCTCCACTCTCCTCTTCCCTCCCCTACTCCCACCTCCTTCACGTCTCCCCCACTCCCTCCAATCCCTCCCTTCACTCTCCTCGTCTTATACACAGACGCAAAAAACCAGCCAGTCCTGGATGTGCTTGGCTGACATTTGCCCCCAAGTCTTTTTTTTTTTTTTTTCACGCGGTACTGTTATGCTGTGCCGGACATCGGCCCGGGAACCGAATTCATTTGCTTAACTCACACTTCATTCCAATTCCTCCTCCTACTCCTCTACCACCACAACAACTGAAATAACTAAATCCACAACTATAATTTCATCTACAATCACAACTATAATCACAGGAACAGCAGCTACAACTACAGTTATAACCACAATTACAAGCAGAACTACAACCAAGTAATTACAACCTCAGTCACAACAACTACAGCTACAGCTACAACCAAGAACTAGAACCACTGTTACAACAACCACAGTTAAAACAACAGCTACAACTACATATGCAAGCACAGCTACAAAAAAGCAACTACAACTACAGCTAAAACCAGAGCTACAACTACATATATAACAGTTAAGATGAACCACAACCATAACTATAACTACAACTACAACCACAGCTAAAACTACAACTACAATCACAGCAACAACCACAGCTCAAACAGCTGCAAGTATAGCTATAACAACAGAAGCCAATCTCAGCAACAACTACAGCTACAACTACAGCTACAACCACATCTATAACCACAAGTGAAATACGAACCACGACAGCAACGACCATAATCACCATCAACATCATTACCATCACTAATACCAAACTATTACCTCCAGTAATACCAATACCACAACCACCACAATCGTTATCACCACCACCACCACCACCGCCACCACAACCACCACCACCTTCACCACCACCACCTCCACCCCCCACCACTACCACCACCGCCACCACCACCTTCATCACCATCACCACCACAATCGTTATCACCACCACCACCTTCACCACCACCACCACCAACACCACCTTCACCACCACTGCTTGCTTGCTTGCTACCTGCTCCTCCACCCATCCCCCCCAATCACACCTCCATTGCCGTCTCCACCTCTTCGTCCTCATTTTAGTCTTCTTCCTTGCGTCTTCATCCTTTTACTTTTCTTCTCTTATACTTATTTCACGTTTTTGTGTTCTTCCTCTTCCTCCTTCTTATCTTCCTCATATCATAATTCTCTTCCCTCTCCCTCTCTTCTATTCTTCCTCCCTCCCCCTCCTCTCTTTTTCTTCCTCGTCGTCTTCCTCTTCCTTTATTATCATGACCATCAACTCTCTTCTTTTCTTCCTCCTCCTCCTCCTTCACTTCTTTCTCCTCTCTCTCCATCTCCTCCTCTTCCTCCTCCTGTTTTTCCGCGTCCACCTCCTTCCGCTTCCAATTTAGATCACCTCCGCTAGGTGTCATACTTAACATGTTTTTGCCCCAACTGACGCCCACCGTTTTAATTCACCCAAAGGAAGTCGAAAATCACTTTCATTTACCCTTCAAACTGGCGTCATACTTTGCAGCTTTAGTGTAGGCTCACGTCGTGTGATTATTTTACCTTAGAGTGCCACTCAGTTTAGGCTCACGTCGTGTAATTATTTTACCTTAGAGTGCCAGTCCAACGAAAGGGAACAGTTCTTTCGTTATTTAAATTATTTCGTTTACTGTTTTTAGTTTCTTTATTTCTCTTTTCAGTCATTGCCTCGTTTTGAAGACACCGTTTGATCCTTAGTTCTTTTTATTTGGTTTGTACTCGTTTTCATTCTCGTCTCCGTTTTCTTCGTGTTTTCCTAAATTTATGAACGAGAAGTAAATAAGAACATTCGTCAGTGCACCACAGGGAACAGGATACAGAACATACATATTCAATCTTGAATCATAAAAGGATGAAAATGTCTTGATACTCCCAGTTTTAAAGAGGCCACGTCACAGGCGTATAGCAAGCTGTTTGAAGAATGAAAAGGATTTATTTTTCTAACTTCCCACGTGGAAGTATCGAGTGAGTAAACTGGTTGAGTCTTGTAAAACGGTATCTGAAGAACGCTGATCGGAGCTTTCACATATTATATTACTATAGGCGGGAGATGCACAATAACTCATATCACCATGGAAACAGAAGTACGCAAAATCTATAAATAGACAAATAGATACATAGATGGAGATAGGGGATATCTAGACAGGTGATATCTAGACATATATAATTAGACTCGTATACATAAACACGTACAGGCTAGACTCACACATTAACTTAACTCTGAAGAAAGTGACAATGGAAACAATAATACAAATGATACATAGATGAACAAATATATAGATTTCATATTGAAATGCATAGACATAGACAGGTAGATAGAAAAACATACATAACCATATAGAGGGACACAGACAGGTAGACAGATAGAGAACGAGGAGGGGGGGAGGGGAGGATATAAACGAGGACAGGGAAAATCCGAAGACTAGTAGTAAGAGGAGAAGACATGATAAGGCGATGACTTTAGATTTGTTGTGGGCGGTGTCGTGTGAAGAGGCGAAGAAACTGAGTCTCAGACTTCTCTACTCAGGTTAGAATTGAATTAAATTATCTAAAGTTTAGCATAAGAAAGATAGCTACAGGATAACCATGAAAGATATATACGCTTTTTGTTTTACTTAATTGTATACATACATACATTTACCAAAGGCTTTTTCCCCCTACACGGGGGGTAGCCAAAAAGAAAAAGGCATAGAAACCACTCCCACCCAATCCATTTCCTATATATTCCACTCCCCTCCACCCTCCTCCCTCCCTCTCATCTTGGCACCTCCTGGATGAAAGAGGAAGAAAAAGAAGACTTAATTGTAAAAAACAACAAAAGAAGACATGTGATGAAGGAATCAGCTTCGGTCAATGAATTTGTTAAAGAGCAAAAGGTTGAGTGACCTCCATTGGAACACTAAAGTAGAATGACATAGAAGAGTAATAGTGAATACATAGATCGGTGGGTATAGATTGGTCAGAGAGGAGATGAAAAGAGAGGGAAATGAGGTAATGATTGCCACTCTAAGAAAGTAATTCGAAGATCAAAATACTATTTCTGTACCACAACGAAAGATTTTTGTACATGTAACACAGTTAAAAATAACACCAAGGTCCCCCCCCCAAAAAAAAAAATATTAACAGTCTGAATTTGGTCATAGAAGGTTAAAATACCATACACCTTTTATGGTATTTCCGTTCAAAACAAGATTTAAAAACATAAGGGTGACGAGTTTCAACTAAGAAGCATTTAGCCACAACCAAAGCCATTCCCTTTAGCCTATAATCTCTCACTGCTACAGCAAGTGACAACCATAAATAACCGTTGGATTCAAAATTCACTCCACGTCATAAGAACCGAAATCGACACCAATGCTCCAGAAAGGCACATACAATCATAAAATGTATCAAGAAAAATGAAAATAGTTATTCCTTCATGATTTCACTCTTCTCTTCCTCAATTCACATTTTCTAAAACTTATTGACTTTCTAGTCAATTTCCTCTTCTCGATAATCCTACTACATTCATCTGTTTAATTCTCCTGATTTTCATCCTTCTCTTCCACTCTATTCCCTGTTGCTCGATTCTACCTCTCTAATCATTTTCACCAAATCCTTTACTCTTTTTCCTTCTTCTTTCCTAATACTATAATCGTCCTCCTCCTCTTTTCCATAAAACTCCTACAAACTCCTTCTTTCATCCTCCTCTTTTCCATAAAACTCCTACAAACTCCTTCTTTCATCCTCCTCTTTTCCATAAAACTCCTACAAACTCCTTCTTTCCTCCTCCTCCTCCTCTTCTTCCTTTCCCTCCAGCTCCTCCTCCCACATAATCCTCCCTTCTTCCTCCACCTCCTCCTCCTCCTCATTTTTTACTTTCCTCTTCTTTATCCTATTGCTCCTTATACCACCAAATGCTCCTTTCCTCCTCCTCTTCCTCCTCCTCCTCCTCCTCCTCATTTTTCACTTTCCTCTTCTTTATTCTATTACTCCTTATACCATTAAATGCTCCTTTCCTCCCCCCTTCCTCCTCCTCCTCTTCCTCCTCCTCCTCTTCCTCCTCCTTCTCTTCCTCCTCCTCCTCTTCCTCCTTCTCCTCTTCCTCCTCCTCCTCTTGCTCCTCATCCTTTTCCCCTGATTCTCTAAACAATTCTCTTCTCTATTCTGCTGCTCCTTCTCTTCTTCCTTTATTATTGATTATATAGCCGCTGTATTACCAAAGTCATTATTACTTACAACTGAGTATTATGCAATCATTTTTTCAGCATAATAACGCAATTTACACACACACACACACACACACACACACACACACACACACACACACACACACACACACACACACACACACACACACACACACACACACACACACACACACACACACACACACACACACACACACACACACACACACATATGTGTATATATATATATATATATATATTCATATATATCATATATATGCATATATATGTGTATATATATGTATATGTATATGTATGTATATATATATATTACATATATATATATATATATATATATATATATATATATATATATATATATATATATATATATATATATATATGCAGAAATTGAAACGTGGTACGGCCAAGGACTCAAACCCGGGCTAGCGCGTGACAAGTGTCAATGACTTAGCCGATTGCGCCATATATATATATATATATATATATATATATATATATATATATATATATATATATATATATATATATATATATATAAATGTACAAATATATATTATAATATATATATATATATATATATATATATATATGTATATATACATATATGTATATATATATATGTGTGTGTGTATGTATGCATATGTATATGTGTTTGTGTGCAAGGTGGTAAGGAAGACGCGAATTAAAAGTCAAGTTAATTCCTGAATAGTTCGCAAAAATGCTTCTTCGGAGGATTATTACCTCTGAAGAAGCAATTCTGCGAATCTAGTCAGAAATAAACTTGGATTTGAATTCATATCTTTATTACACACTTTTTCCAACTTGTCATAAGACATCAACATACACATACACATGCACACATATATATATATATGTATATATATACATATGTATGCATATATATATTTATATACATATATGCATATTTGTATGTACATATATATAAATATGTATATATATATATATATATATATGCATATATATATGTATATATATATAAACCATATTTACGTACGTATTCCAAAAATCTTCCATGCAGTCATTCTTCTCATCTCAAACATTTCTTGGTAGGATTAATCTATTTGTTCAGTGTGTCCCTCCCTTCTACACCTC
>NC_134792.1:24258571-24263571 GCF_046742065.1 Oratosquilla oratoria
ATTTTTTTTTTCTTTTTATCCATTGAGAAACATTTAAAAGAGTCCAAAAGAAAATCAGGTTTTTTGGGGGTTATGGTAAAATAAAATACGAAGGTTGACAGAAAACATGGAAAAAAAATTCTTAATTTGTTTATTTAAATAGAATAGAAGATTAATTCTTGTAGTGTTATTATCTAATGGTGGATATCTAGGAAATGTTGACAAAGGTTTTGGATTTTTTTTTTTCTTAATTTGTTTTTCCAAATAAAATAAAAGATTAATTCTTGTAGTGTTAATGGTGGATATCTAGGAAATGTTGACAAAGATTTTGGAAAACTTATTTCTTTATTTGTTTATTAAAAAAAATAGAATATTAATTCGTGTAGTATTAGTATATAATGGTGGATATCTAGGATATTGTAACATAGAATACAGCTCATTTATTTGATATAAATCAATGTCTGAACATTTTTGGATACATTTCTAGGAAGATATGATAACACAGAAAAAAGAGATACAGAGATTCATAATGATAAAATGGCTGAAAAATATATAAATCTATTTATCATGAAACTTTTATCTACAATCAAAGTTTCTAATTCGTACAAATCTCCACCACCTCTGATCGAAAATATATCGACCATAACTTCAGGTAAAAAAGAAAAAAAAAAAAAAGAAAAAAAAAAAAAAATGGAAACGTGTACAGAGGTACAGAGGGGTGGGTACCAAAGTTATGTTCCTTTGCAATATGCAAGACAATCCACATTTGCAATATGCAAGAGCAACACCTCCGGAGATGCTCAGGTGGGACCCTTGCCTGTGATATGACATGTCAAACGTGTCTGCTAGCCGTCGCGGACATGTCGCCAGCAAATCTTCCCCTTGTTCCTCTCCTTTCTGCCTCACTCAGCTTATGTAAGATACCTTGTTGATGGCTCTAGATATGCGTATACCGTTACAAGGAAGATCTGTATCTATTCTTCAGGTTACATGATTACGAGAATGATAAAACTGTTAACACAATTCTGCTTTAAGGCATCTCATTATAGAAGTGACGAGAGGTTGGTGGAAAAAATGGGTTTCTTTGTTCTATGGTATCTACATATATATATATATATATATATATATATACATATATATATATATATATAGATATATATATATATATATATATATATACAGTATATATTTGATATTATAAATATATATATATATATATATATACATATATATATGTGTGTATGTGTGTGTGTGTGTGCGTGTGTGTGTGTGTGTGTGTGTGTGTGTGTGTGTGTGCGTGTGTGTGTGTGTGTGTGTGTGTGTGTGTGTGTGTGTGTGTGTGTGTGTGTGTGTGTGTGTGTGTGTGTGTGTGTGTGTGTGTGTGTGTGTGTGTGTGCGTGCGTGTATGTGTGTGTGTGTACGTGTATGTATGCGTGTGTGTGTGCGGGCGTGTCTGTATGTGTATGTTTGTGCATGAGTGTGTATGTGTGATTTATCATGGTCTTGGATCACGTGTTCGACTCGTGATCGACAGCTATTTCCCTCCCGAAGAGAGTTCAGAGCTCATATATATGACCGATATATGGGTAATGCTGTGACCTTAGACGCACAAACACACCCAACTGCCCGCCCACATACACACACACACACACACACACATATATATATATATATTTTTTTTTTATACATATATACATATATATATATATACATATATATATTCATATATATATATACATATACATATATACATATGTATATACGTATATATACATATATATATACACAATATATATATATATATACATATATGTATATATATACATTTATATATATATGTATATATATACATATATATATATATATATATACATATATATATGTGTGTGTATGTATATGTATGCTTATATGGAAACTTGTATGTATTATTGTAGTATTGAATATAAGTTATATATACATATATCCTGAGCACCAAAAGTCTATTTCATTCACCTTGAAATAAATAATATGAGCGTTAAGCTTGCAGTAATTATCTCTTTCCGCATTATTTGGATAATGCATGTTTTAGTATGGATGCCAATATCCGGCTGTATTCTGCAGAAGAGGAGCCCCCTCCCTGTTTAGAATATCAGACAGGAGATGCGGAAAGGCCTTGGAATATGCAAATCAAGGGAGGTAATTACAGGCTGTAAGTTGGCACCTCCCAGGGCAGTTTGAAATGGGTGGTGCAGTCATTAATTAAGGACGGGTGGGCTCTTAACAAAATCTATTCTATCCTTACGTAAAATTGTTTTATTCGGCAGATGAATCACCCTTGATAAGAAGATTTGTTAAGTTTGGTTTTTAAATTCAGTGTGTTTGAGTTTTATTCTTTATAGTAAGACAGGTCTGTGGTATGTTCATTTTTTCTTTAGTATGTGATCTTCATATGTGTTCATTTGATGTACCTATTACAAGGTACTAATGTCTGGAGATTTGTAATTTGTTTTCACATCTGTAAGGAACTGGCTTTGTTCTGATCTCGCCGGTTAATAATTAAAAGGTGGCGGGAACTTGCAATATAGTCGTCCTCCACTTGTGAAAATTCAGGAGAGAAAAATAGGGTAAGTTGTAAGAAATATGTGATTATACTTTCAGTCCGGAGACTTGTTACCGGTCCCTCGAGGCCGCGTCGACGGGTGGAAAGGAAGTGGTTGATGGGTCTAAATGGGCTCCTATCTTGGGATTTTGGCTCTCTGCGTTGGAACCTCGTTACACATAATCGATACTAACATGTACATACTGTATTCTTATATATTTATGTATATATGTATGTATGTAAGTATGTATGTATGTATGTATGTATGTATGTATGTATGTATGTATGTATGTATGTATGTATGTATGTATGTATGTATGTATGTATGTATGTATGAATGTATGTATATTTATGTATGTACATATATAAATACGCACACACACACAAATATATATATATATATATATATATATATATACATATATATATATATATATATGTGAGTACGCTATGTATATATGTACGTGTGTATGTATATACGGTATTTATGTATGTATGTGTGTATATATGTATGTATGTATGTATGCAGGTAAGTATATCCACATATATGCATATACATATGCACACACTATATACAGAATATTCTGTATAGGCATATATGTGTGTATATATATATATATATATATATATACACATATATATATGTATATATATACATATGTATACATATATATATATTTATATATATACATATATACATACATATATATATATACGTATACATACATATATATATATATACATATATATATGCACATATGTTTTTCTCCCTTCCTCTCTCTCTCTAATATAGAGACACCTTTGAGTAACCTGTAGTTGAAATACGAAATTAGAACTTGTGAACAGTTTCAAACCTGACCTCGATATGGTCTATCTACCCGTGACGCGGAATCAATTATGGAAATACACATTCTTGAATACGAGCCTCCCGAAGGAGATGCTTTAATGCATTGCCACGGAGATCACAAGATGGACCGTGAAATTCATGACACGGTCGCTGAGCTAATTGCTGAAGAAAATGCTCTCTTGTGAAAATAAGGCCTTGGTAGCTGGATGAAGAGGAGGAGGGTGAGGAGGAGGAAGAGGAGGAGGAGGAGGAGTGGGAGGAGGAGGAGGAGGGGGAGGAGGAGGAGCAAGAGGAGGAAGAAGTACAGGATGATAAGGAAGAAGATGAAGAGAAGGATGAGACTTCTGATAAGGAATTGATATTCTAATGTCAAATATTACCGTTTTCTTTCATAAACATTTTATAGTACCGAAAAGGTAGAGTCATACAATTTTGTAAGAGTTATTCGGGAATTGTAGATGAAAGTAGAAAGAGTAGAAGCAAAAATTAAGCTTTCTACTTAGTTGAAATTTACCTCCAGTCACAACAAGAATAGATTAATATGAATGAATGACTCTGGTTAGAAATATTGTCACTTGGGTCGCTAAAAAAGTGATCTGCACAAAAACTAGGCAGTCAATACCCTTTGCATGGAAGAGGAAGAACATAAAGACGGGAAGTAGGAGTAGGAGGAGTAGGGGGAGTGGAAGTGGAGAAGGAGAACGAAGATGAGCTGGAACACAAGCAGGAGGAGGAGGAGGAGGAGGAGGAGGAGGAGGAAGAGGAGAACAGGGGGAGAGATAATAACCCTACTTAGAAAAGGTGTTTGTGCCTGTGTGCGTGTGCGTATGTGTGTGTGTGTGTGTGCGTGTGTGTGTGTGTGCGTGTGCGTGTATGTGTGTGTGTGTGTGTGTGTGTGTGTGTGTGTGTGTGTGTGTGTGTGTGTGTGTGT
Organism: Oratosquilla oratoria; assembly: GCF_046742065.1. NCBI lineage: Eukaryota > Metazoa > Arthropoda > Malacostraca > Stomatopoda > Squillidae > Oratosquilla > Oratosquilla oratoria. The sequence goes on from NC_134792.1 coordinate 24,262,907, forward strand.
GTGTGTGTGTGTGTGTGTGTGTGTGTGTGTGTGTGTGTGTGTGTGTGTGTGTGTGTGTGTGTGTGTGTGTGTGTGTGTGTATGTGTGTGTGTGTGTATGTGGCCTGTGTGTGTATGTGTGTATACATCTTTACTTGTATACGTGAATGGGCGTTTGTGTGACTTTGTCAGGGTGTGTTGGTGAGTGATGGGGATGTGGATGCGAAAGGGGAATGTAAGGTACAGAAGTTGGTGGAGAAGGAGAAGGAGGGGGTGGAGGAGGAGGAGTTGGAGGAGGAGGTGGAGGAAGAGGAGGAGAGGCGAGTTGGGAGTGTATTGAAGGTGGTGGTGGAGGTTGAAATGGAAGTTGAGGTTAAGGTGCAGTTGGAGATGGAGGGGTTGAGATGGAGGATGTGTAGAAAGAGGAGGTGGAGATGGAGAAATAAGAGGACGAAAAGAGAGGAGGGAGGTATAACAAATAAGTATTTATATTACATAATTACAGGTAATTAGAGTAATTGATTCAATATAGCGTGTGTGTAATTGTGAACAAAATTTATTGATACAAAATGTTGTTCAGCTGAACTCTGAATATAGGTTCTTCTAGATTAGCTAGAATATATATGTATACATATATATATATATATATATATATATATGTACAATTTATATATATATATGTATATA
>NC_134792.1:24283571-24293571 GCF_046742065.1 Oratosquilla oratoria
ATCTCCATTTCTAATTCTAACATAGGCTCTACTACTCTCGTCAAAACTCTTGACTGCTCTGAACAGCTTTCCTCCTATCCCTTATACCTACAATAACTCCTATAGTGCCTTCCTGTCTACCCTGTCATAAGCCTTTTTCAAATCTATAAAGGCAAAAAAAAAAAAAAAAAAATCCTTACCTTTTCTTAAATATTTTCATACATCTGCTTTACCACAAAATAAGTTAAAATATATAAAACCCTAAGCTCAGTGATAGGCTTAAATGATAACACAACAAATATATGAGGTATATGCACGTCGCTATCATGAATATGTAAACTAATTTCCTTTTGTAGTCAACTTGTATGGCAAGGGCCTGGCGACTCTTGTAAGTTGTGGAAAACGTCTCCAATCTTCAAGGGTCTGTTTGTTTGTTTGTCTGTAAGCCTCTCTCTCTCTCTCTCTCTCTCTCTCTCTCTCTCTCTCTCTCTCTCTCTCTCTCTCTCTCTCTCTCTCTCTTTCTCTCTCTTAGTCTCTGTTTTACTAAACGAGGATATAATGAAGAAGTGAGATGCCTTTGCATGTACTGCACGATTTGAGTGAAGTTCAAGAATTCCAGAGATATTTAACATCATCAATTAGGTGACTTTTTTTTTAGAGGGAGGGGTCTATGTGATAATGATAACAATAATATCAGTAATAATAATATACATATTTGATATGGACATATAGATATATGAACAGATATGAATTTATCATAAATTGATAAAATGAATAGTATATACATATATAAGATATAAATAAATAGATTATATAACAATAATGATAATATTGTAATAATTATAAAAGTGTAAATAATAAAAACATACCTAGTATTGGTAACAATAATAATAGTAATAACAATTATAATAATAATGATGATACTGATAATAATGATAGTAATAATAATGATGATGATAATAATAATAATAATAATGAAAATAATATTGATTATAATAATAATAATAATGATAATAATAGTAACAATAATAACAGTAATGATGATGATGATGATGATGATGATGATGATGATGATGATGATGATGATGATGATGATGATGATGATGATGATGATGATGATGATGATGATGATGACGACGATGATGATAGTGATAAAAAAAATTATAATAATTATAAGGATGAAAAACAATAACATTCATAATGATAACAATGATATTAGAATGACACAATCAAATAACAAATAATCAAACGACAGACCATAAAACTAATTCATGAATAAATAGAAATGATAAAAAAAAGACTAAATAATAATTAATTTATCAACCCAAATAAAACAAAATCCATAGGGCGCGTCACCGAAGCTAAGATATGAAAGCATCGAAGTCGCCCGTGCACGGCTTCTTGTCGTGCGCGCTGTTCATGTCCGCTGTCGCTTAAATCAATTACCGCGTTTGGCTTCGGGTTTCGTGACATTTTCCTTCTCATTGTTTGAGGGCATCGGCCAGAAGGGTCGCCATGCAGATACCAAAATTCTGATGAAAATTATGAGGGTAGCGGCAACTGATTCCCGGTACTGGTTAGGTTAAGTTGATAAGGATTGGCTGGATTAGTTTTAACTATATTAGATCAGATTAAGTTATATTGCTCAATATTTAGATATGTTGTTATAGCATGTTATATTCTATATAAAATGTGTTCGGTCCAATATTCGTCATACTGTATCGTAGTGCTTTGTTGCCCACACTGAATTTGCTTTATGTGTACAATATATACATACATATATATATATATATATACCTATATATACGTATATATATACATATATGTATATATACACACACACACACACACACACACACACACACACACACACACACACACATACACACACATATATATATATATATATATATATATATATATATATATATATATTTATATACATATACATTTATTGCTTAAAAGTGGCAGTCTGCCGACAAGATTGACTAGATAAACACCATATGAGGACGGAGCCTTTATTTGTACGACGTTTCGCTTATTACAGCTTTTTCAAGTACAAGTTGAGATACAAATGCTTGAGATTAAATAAGGGGAAAGGAGGGAACGGGGAGAGAAAAAGGGGGGGGGAAGGAAGAGGAGGAGGAGGAGGAGGAGGAGGAGGAGGAGGAGGAGGGTGGGGGGATGGACACTGGGAAAGGATGAGAATGCCGGCCCAAACGTCCGTGAGTGAAATGTCCACAAAGGGTGGTTTAAGTATTTAATATTTTGCTGGCCATGGGTATTAGGGGAATAATGTGAGGAGATATGTTAAACATGCCCCTGTTTTGTTCAATAGTGTTCGTTCCTTGAATGATTGCTGCTTCTAAACACTTCCTGCGGATTTTGTCTGGTTCCCGCATCAGCAGCTCTGCATTCTTCCAGTCCATAAGATGGTTTTCCTTGTTTCTATGTGTCACACATGCATTGGTGGTGACATCATGCCTGACGTCGTAACGGTGTTCACGTATTCGTGTATTCAGGTCACGTGACGTTTCTCCGATGTAAACTTTATCACATCCTGAACACGGAATACGATAAACACCGGCTTTGGTGCTCGGTGTCTGGTTGTTGTGTGTTTCCGTCTTCGTGATGTCTTTTATTGTTCTGCTTGTCTGACACACTATTTCCAAGTTGGTGGTTCTTAAAAGACGTGTCAGGTTGGTGGCAACGTCGCCGGTTGGCAACACGAGACGTCTAGTTGTGCTGTCCTGCTGCCTACGGCTTTCCCGAATCTTAGCGGCCTGCTGTTTGCAATTATCTAAAAGAAACTCTGGAAATTTTAGTGTTAAAAAGGTCTCTTTAATAAACCTGCACTCTTCTTCTAAGTATTTTGCACTACATATCCTAAATGCCCTAAGGAAAAAACCTATTACTACTCCTCTCTTGGTCCTTATATCATGGTGGGAGTAGAAATGAATTAAATCATTTTTGTTGGTAGGCTTTCTATACACTTTGAATTCAAATTGGTTACCGTACTTAAAGATGTGTGTGTCCAGGAAAGGAAGAGAATCGTGGATTTCTTCCTCTAGGGAAAACTGAATGGTGGGCTCCACTTCGTTTAAGGCCGTCTGCAAGCGCTGAAGATTGAAACGCCTGGGTGTGACGAGTAAGATATCGTCCACATATCGCAGCCAGGTCACATGCTCGGGAACGATGTTGGCAAAGGGTCCTGTTTCTAGAAATTCCATGAATAAATTAGCCAGGACTGCACTTAATGGAGAGCCCATGGCCATGCCAAATTTCTGGTGGAAGAAACTGTCCTGGAATTTAAAATAATTAAATTCAACACAAAGTTTGATCAAATCGACAAAATGGTTGGGGGGCAGGGGGAAGTCGATTTTCTCCTTCTCGATTCTATCACTAAGGAGCTGTATTACCTTATCCGAGGGGACACATGTGAAGAGACTTTTCACGTCCAGGCTGGCCAAATTTTTGTTTCTGGCGGAGATATCTCGGATTCTGTCTAGTAGGTCCCCTGAGTGTCTGAGATGAGCTCCACTGATGGTTCCCAGGAGGGGGGACAGATGTCTGGCCAACGTACCTGCTAATCTGTGGGGAGCACTCCCTATCCCTGATGTTATAGGTCTCATTGGAATATCATTTTTGTGTGTTTTGGGCAGACCATACATCGTAGCTGTGCAGGTAAAAAGCTCCTTTACTTATTGCCAAATCTCCCACGCACAGCTACGATGTATGGTCTGCCCAAAACACACAAAAATGATATTCCAATGAGACCTATAACATCAGGGATAGGGAGTGCTCCCCACAGATTAGCAGGTACGTTGGCCAGACATCTGTCCCCCCTCCTGGGAACCATCAGTGGAGCTCATCTCAGACACTCAGGGGACCTACTAGACAGAATCCGAGATATCTCCGCCAGAAACAAAAAGTTGGCCAGCCTGGACGTGAAAAGTCTCTTCACATGTGTCCCCTCGGATAAGGTAATACAGCTCCTTAGTGATAGAATCGAGAAGGAGAAAATCGACTTCCCCCTGCCCCCCAACCATTTTGTCGATTTGATCAAACTTTGTGTTGAATTTAATTATTTTAAATTCCAGGACAGTTTCTTCCACCAGAAATTTGGCATGGCCATGGGCTCTCCATTAAGTGCAGTCCTGGCTAATTTATTCATGGAATTTCTAGAAACAGGACCCTTTGCCAACATCGTTCCCGAGCATGTGACCTGGCTGCGATATGTGGACGATATCTTACTCGTCACACCCAGGCGTTTCAATCTTCAGCGCTTGCAGACGGCCTTAAACGAAGTGGAGCCCACCATTCAGTTTTCCCTAGAGGAAGAAATCCACGATTCTCTTCCTTTCCTGGACACACACATCTTTAAGTACGGTAACCAATTTGAATTCAAAGTGTATAGAAAGCCTACCAACAAAAATGATTTAATTCATTTCTACTCCCACCATGATATAAGGACCAAGAGAGGAGTAGTAATAGGTTTTTTCCTTAGGGCATTTAGGATATGTAGTGCAAAATACTTAGAAGAAGAGTGCAGGTTTATTAAAGAGACCTTTTTAACACTAAAATTTCCAGAGTTTCTTTTAGATAATTGCAAACAGCAGGCCGCTAAGATTCGGGAAAGCCGTAGGCAGCAGGACAGCACAACTAGACGTCTCGTGTTGCCAACCGGCGACGTTGCCACCAACCTGACACGTCTTTTAAGAACCACCAACTTGGAAATAGTGTGTCAGACAAGCAGAACAATAAAAGACATCACGAAGACGGAAACACACAACAACCAGACACCGAGCACCAAAGCCGGTGTTTATCGTATTCCGTGTTCAGGATGTGATAAAGTTTACATCGGAGAAACGTCACGTGACCTGAATACACGAATACGTGAACACCGTTACGACGTCAGGCATGATGTCACCACCAATGCATGTGTGACACATAGAAACAAGGAAAACCATCTTATGGACTGGAAGAATGCAGAGCTGCTGATGCGGGAACCAGACAAAATCCGCAGGAAGTGTTTAGAAGCAGCAATCATTCAAGGAACGAACACTATTGAACAAAACAGGGGCATGTTTAACATATCTCCTCACATTATTCCCCTAATACCCATGGCCAGCAAAATATTAAATACTTAAACCACCCTTTGTGGACATTTCTCTCACGGACTTTGGGGCCGGCATTCTACTCCTTTCCCAGTGTCCATCCCCCCACACTCCTCCTCCTCCTCCTCCTCCTCCTCCTCCTCCTCCTCTTCCTTCCCCCCCCTTTTTCTCTCCCCGTTCCCTCCTTTCCCCTTATTTAATCTCAAGCATTTGTATCTCAACTTGTACTTGAAAAAGCTGTAATAAGCGAAACGTCGTACAAATAAAGGCTCCGTCCTCATATGGTGTTTATCTAGCACATACATACATATATATATATATATATACCTATATATACGTATATATATACATATATGTATATATATGTATATATACATATATATTTTTATATATATATATATATATATATTATATACGTATATGTAACATGTGTATATGTAATAATAAAGGAAATGGAGAGTTAGAAACCGTTTTATTTATCCCTTCTAAAATCGGAATTTAGGCAGTGTGGAACCTGGGATTTGGTTTCACTTTCACCTAGGGACGATTTTTAACTTTTTCTAATAGCGATATCTTGATTGACAAAAACTAAACAGAATAAGTGACAAAAGTAGTCATTCCTTGAAAGAAAATGCGCGAGTGATGTCTTACTCACATCGCTTGAATGTTTATCGTCCTTTCCATCACTTCTTCACTGAATCTTGGATTGAGGATGTGTATGTGTTCAGGAAAAAGGCGTCTTTTTAACTTGATTCTAATGTGATAGTTTGATTTATTTTTTAATGACTGGGTAAAAACAGAATCCCTTTGACTTATCATTCAGTGCTCGATATATATATATATTTTTTATATATAATGACAGTTGGCGTGTGACTTTCGCCATGTTTGGTGTCTCACTCGAATGAATTTATTTCTTGCGCAGATAGGGCTTACAAGAATTAGTGTTTAGATCTTTCTGCCGGTAGAGAGTAAAAAATCAATGTCGCACGTGAGTTCTACCAAAAATGTTTCTCAAAGTCTTCGAGTAGGCAGTTCGTGTTTGTTGTTGCCAGTGACTGATTAACACAATTAAGAGAAACGCAAATGCTGATCACGATGGAGTGACCAAAGCGCCTGTGTTTGCTCAAAAAAATTTACTCAACTTTTTTTATTTCATAAATATACTTTGGTGTTTGAATAATTGAATCAAATGCCTCACAAAGTGTCACTAGGTCGTTATTCAAACAACAGCGCTGCCCATGAGCCTAGAAAAGCTTGAGCCAGCGAAGTGGGCTAGGTTTGTAGCATATATACAATATATATATGTTTTATATGCATACTTACCAACTTAGCTTTTGGGATTCAATGAATATTTCTAAATAAGTAATAATATTCGACTGTTAGATGTACCCACTTATATACATACTTACCAAGTTACCTTTTGGAATTCAATTAATATGTATAAAAAAGTGATAATATTCGACTGTTGGATGTGCCCACTTATATACATACTTACCAACTTACCTTTTGGGATTCAATGCATATGTCTAAATAAGTGATAACATTCGTCTGTTAGATGCACCTACATTTTTTATCACATATATTATTTTAAATGTTTCATAACACATTCCAGGAAAACAGTCATTTTTTCATATTGATGAAACTCTGCAAGGATTATGTCCTGGCTGACGAAAGATCATTTCACTCAACTTGCGATAGAAATTAGTTACAATATTAGTAACAGGTTATAAGGTTATCATATATATTAATTCAACTGTTTCATACCACATTCTAGGAATATAGAGTCATCTTTTCGTATTGGTTAAACTCTAAAAGGTTTTTGTCCAGGCCAACGAAAGACCATTTCACTCAAACTTAGGACGGAAAATTGTTACATTTTCAGTAACAGGATATGAGGTAATAACATTTCCTCAAGTGAATAAAATCCCCTGTGAATAGCCACAACAAAAAACGACAACCGTAGGACTCACCAAAGGAGTTAAGGTACATTTAGACTTGATATGGGACAAGAAGGATCATAAGATGACAACACACGCTCGCTCCCTTTCGCCTTTAGTCTTGGCGGACGAGGAAAAAGACGAATTTAATTAGTTCGTGTGTCGTCCTCGTCCGCCTGTGGGTCCTTGTAAGCGGTTTGGAGTAATGATAGACGAGGAGATCCGTTGTTGTCTCTGTGGTTTTCAGTTCGATCCCTAGCACCGAGCGGAGCTTGTGTGTTGCAATTGAACAGGTAAATAGATACACAATTATGCACATTTATATGAGGTATATATATATATATATATATATATATTATATATATATATATACATACATATATATATATATATATATATATATGTGTGTGTGTGTGTGTGTGTGTGTGTGGTGTGTGTATCTATATGTGTATATATACAAATATACGGTATATATATATAGATATATATATATATATATATATATATATACATACATATATAGTATATATATATATATATATATATATATATATATATATATAATAAAGAAATAAGTAGATAAAGAATAAATAATTGGACATAGGAAATAGGATTGATTAACGAATACGAGTATATAAATCCACATACACCAATTAATATATAAGATAAATCTCATGCAAAGGTTGATATCAAATGACCTTATCTAAGTTGCCAAATTATACATATTTCGATTTCAACACAAGATTTTATCAACCCTCATATCCTCACTTTGGGTTAAAAAGAGAAATGACACAGAGAATGTCAGCCCGGGTTCCCATTTTAAGATGAATAAAGTAGTTTGGCAAAAGCCGAGGCGTATTACAAATTATGGCACCAAATGGACACCAGCAAACGTATGAAAACATTTTTGGAAATAAACACATCTACTGGGATTCGAACCCTTACCTGAGCGGCTTGCGTCTTACAAGATGAAGACCGTACCATCACGCCATACGGTCTTCATCTTGTAAGACGCAAGCCGCTCAGGTGAGGGTTCGAATCCCAGCAGATGAGTTTATTTCCAAAAATGTCAATTGACACAAACGTATGAAAACATGTTATATTCATGTTTGGTTTGAAGAGTATCTTGTAACTTACGAAAGACGACGATCATTGAAGACTAAATCAACAACTGGTTACCCCTTCGACACACTGGGGAACTATGAGGATTTTTTTTGGATTCTGGCCTGACAAGCTCTCGAGCAACAGCTACAAATATATGTATGATAATGAAAATAAGTAGAGAAAATATAAATAGATAGAACAATACATAAGTAGATAAGTAAATGAATACATAAATAAATGACAAAAATATAATCATAATAATGATAATGAAATAGTAGTAATGATAACAAATTATATACATACTAAAAATTACTTTTTGGTAAATTAACGATTTAGTTAATTTAAATACATAAGATAAATAAGTAAATGAATAAATGAATAGATAGACAAATAAATGAATACGTTAATAGATAGATAATTAATAAATTACTAAAGAAACAGTTAACCATATAAATAACGAAAAACTAATAAATAGATAATAAAAATATGAGCAAATGGATAATATATAAGTGAGTTACATGAATGATAATTAATTAGATAGATGAATGCATAATTAGTTACATAAATTGATTATCAAATAATCAAATAAATAATGAATAAATAAGAAAGAAAAAACAAAACAAATAAATACATTAATAAAATAAGGAAATGACTCAAACATATAAATAGATGTTAGTGAATCAATCAATAAGTTGATAGGAAAAAAAATTGCATAAGTAAAGAAATAAACATGTTATTTGATAAACATATAAATATATAAGTAATACATAAAGAAGTAGACAAATTAAAATAACAGCAAATAAAGATACATATAAACAAATACCGGAAGGAATAAGAAAAGAAAAAAGAAATGAAAAACCGATATGTACAGAGACGAAAGCGATCTGCACAGCCTTCCATGGTCTCGAGGCGGAAATCCGCCTTCCATCCAGACACCCGAGAAGCTTCTGTCATGGCTTCGATTTGGCCAGTTTCACGGTGAGTTTGGCGCGTCAAGAAAAGTCAATAAAGAAAATAAACGAATGAATTCATAATTCCATGAATAAATAAACCAATAAACGTATATGTAATAAATTACTAGATAATATATAAAAATATAGACTATTTAAATACATTAGTATGAGATAAAAACAGGTAAGATATGTAAATTGATACTATGAAAAAAAGGAAATCTTTATATTCATATCGATATGTAAATATAGTAAGCGCTGAAACTATCAGTTGTTTTAAAAAACGATTAGACAGCTTTATGGATGGGGATGACAGGTGGTGATGGATACGGAGCTGCCTAGTGTAGGCCTTGTAGTCTCTTGCAGTCTCCTTTATTCTTATGTTCTTATGCGTAACGCCACTTCCACACGGTGACGCCTACGTAGGCGGCACGAGGAGCAAGTGGGTACGCGAGGATGCCGCCGTTAGCGTCTTGATTATATTTATTGTAGTCGTACCTACGTAACCTCCATTCTCTCTAAACTGGCTTCATCATATTTTCTATGGTTACCAAAATTCACGGGTGAAAGAGAACGAACGATTGAGCACTGACTTTATTTTTTATAATGCGATTATTATGACGCAACATCGCACGTCGGGCAGCTAATGCTGCCAGACGTGCAATTTGCCCCGGAGTGAAGAGGCTAGGTAAAAATGATTAACAAACTACGAGTTAAGTAAACAAGTAAACAAGTCTAATGGTCATTTGAGAAATGAATATTAGCATACAATATGTTAAGGCTTCAGGAGCAGATAAAGAAAAATATTCTCTGCAACATTTTGTAAGAAAATTTTCTGTAATTCAAAATGGAGATGAAAAGCAACGTAAGACCTGTGTTGTCTGTCGTTCTAACATATGTAGAACATTCTCCT
>NC_134792.1:24296071-24298571 GCF_046742065.1 Oratosquilla oratoria
ACTTCAATCGTATGAAAAGTGATGGAAACTATCATCAGAGATGCTATCGAACACCATTTAGAAAGTAACTCTTTAATAAATCATAGCCAGCATGGATTCAGACGGAAACGTTCTTGCGTGACTAACTCGAATTCTACAAGACTGTCATCTCGAATTATGACAAAAGAAACAATACAGATTTAATTTATGTAGACTTTGCAAAAGCTTTTGATACCTTGCCTGACGAAAGACTACTCACTAAATTAGCTGACACGGAATAAGTGGTAACCTATTAAGTTGGACTAGTAATTGGCTAAACGATCGAAAACAGATTGTTGTTCTAATTGTCAAAACTTCTAGAGAGAAAAATGTCATGAGTGGAGTTTCTTAGGGTTCCGTTCTTGGCCCACTTCTATTTGCTGATGATACAAAACTGTGCGGAATGGCAAAGGATCACTTAAACAAATTAGATATTCAAGAAGATTTAGATCAACTACAGCAATGGTCTGAAAAGTGACTACAAAGGATTACAAAGGCAAAGCATGCCGACAGGAGACCTTTTGATCCATATCTAGGTCGGATGAAAAAAAAAAAAAAAAAAAAAAAAAAAAAAAAAAAAAAAAAATACTGTGTCTTGCTGCATTGCTTCTGTCCCAGGGCAGTGGGCAAGATACATGGATGACCCGTCATCCATGAACAGCTAATAAAAGAGGGAGGGAGAGGTGGTGAATGGGACTGTACAGTAGTGTGTTGGGATGAAATGGGTGGAAGTGGATCTATGCCTTTGATTTAGGCTACCTCCCTTGTAAGGGGGAAAAAGCAGTTGGTATATGTATGTAAGCGCGCGCGCGTGCGTGTGTGTGTGTGTGTGCAAGTGCAAAAAGGCGAATACCGCCGGCTGTGGGTTAATGTTCGCATCAGCTGAGGATGATGATGTCATGCTGGCCACAGTAATACGGGGACCCACCAGCTTGCTTTTTTTTTTTTTTTTTTTTTTGTACTATTGTTTTTCTTTTTAATTTCTCTCTTTTTATCTATTCATTTTCTTTGCTTGTTTGTTTGTTATTCGCTACACATTTAATAATCTATCTATATATCAATTTATTTGTTTGCTTGTTTATTTATAATTCAATTCATATGAAATTCCTTTTGACAAATATTGAATTGTCTTAATCCGTGTTTCTTATATGTATATATATATATATGCATATATATATATGTATATATATATGTATATATATGTATATATATATATATATACATATATATATATATATATATATATGTATATATATATATATATACATATATATATATATATATATATATATATATATATCGTATACAACAGAAAAAATCATTATATTATTGATTATATTTTTTGCCACATATCAATTATCACTGGAACATAATACAGAACAAACTCTGAATATGCAAAGCAGTAAACCTTTTGCTGCCAGAAGAAATTACTTATTCATAATTCCTGTAAGTGGTTTACTGAACAGATGATATTTTCCTCCTATTATCCTTACATTACTATAAAATTAGGTCAGTTCTTGACCTCTCGAAAGCTTAAAGTGTCTTGGTTTTCTTTTGGAACCTTTTTAGAACACCTCCAGGTTACCCAGCCTTCTCGATGCATGACGGGACGTTTCACACATAAACTATAATGTTCTTGTGTCTTTCTTGACCCAAAACACGTTAACTGGAGAGACCCCCCCCCATGTAAATAAATAAATAAATAAATAAATAAATAAATAAATAAATAAATAAATAAATAAATAAATAAATAAATAAATAAATAAATAAATAAATAAATAAATAAATAAATAAATAAATAAATAAATGAATAAATAAATAAATAAATAAGTAAATAAATAGATGAATAAATAAATAAATAAATAAATAAATAAATAAATAAATAAATAGATAAATAAATAAATAAATAAATAAATAAATAAATAATTAATAAATAAACAAATAAATTAAATAGATAAATAAACAAATAAGTAGGCACATAAATAAATAAATGAATAAATGAATAATTGAATAAATGAGGAGATGAATAAAATCCAGCTACAAAGAAGATTTCAGAGGGTATCAGTGAGCGTCAATTTCCAAGGCTGCCCAAGCACAGAAGGTAAAGTGAATTCTTTGGACACAGTGAAAGCGTCGTCGTAAGCTTAGGTTCTTCAACTGAACGAATGTCTGACAAAACAATCTCAGAGTGAACATAATTTTGAAAGAGTAAAATTTAGGTAAATTTTGAGGTAAATTTTTAACCTCTGAGGGGGCATATTGGTCTACATATTAGAATGGTTAACGGGAATATTCAATGTCTGATGTATATTAGGTATGTTTGATATACATTTGTACAAGTACCATAACATCTTGGCGTGGTGGAAACACAGATTCGAATCCCACTGAAGTGTATCGATGGATTAGAAAGGAGCAGGCCGACAGGTGACCTTTTGGTCCATAACTAGGTCGGATGCGAAAAAAATGTAATAATGATAAGTAA
>NC_134792.1:24303571-24313571 GCF_046742065.1 Oratosquilla oratoria
ATAAATTAAATAGATAAATTAATAAACAAGTTAATAAATAAATAAATTCATATACCAAACGAATGCCATAGCTGACGACCTCCAATATTAAGGGGAAAGAAGCTTTACAACTATAACTTGTATCTATAACTATACCTTATACCTAATAAATAACTTATAACCAACTTATAACTATACCTTATACCTCATACCTTATACCTTATAACTAGCTAGTTATATACAGTAAACTGACAGATTGATTGTTCTATATATTGATTAATCTATTCATCTATCTATATCATTATTCTTATACATTTACCTACTTATTTGATTATTCATATTTATCTCTTCATTTATTTTATATTTATCTATTTATCATTTTTTATTCATTTAATTTATTTTTGTTAAATTTAATTGATAGTCTCAAGTTATGAACAACATTGACCACACACTTAGTAATAGCAAAGAGACGATGAGAAATAATCTATTTATCATTTTTTATTCATTTAATTTATTTTGGCTAAATTTAATTGACAGTCTTAAGTTATGAACAACAGTGACCACACACTCAGTAATAGCAAAGACGATGGGAAATAACCCAGCGGACAAAATGGAATTTAAGATTATCTGGGATAAGTATAGATAATGCAGATGGCTCCATTAAACTTCTATCTATCTATATTTATATACCAAGACCTTTATCCCCTTTACAAGGGAGGTAGCCAAGTCAGAGGTACGTACCTACTCCCAGCCATTCACTCCCCTCCTCCATCCCTTCCTTTCTCTCATCTTAGCTCCTCGTGGATGACGAGTCATCCCTGTATCCCGTCCACTGCCCTGCATACTTAATAAGCATCACCTCTCCCCGGATCCCCACTCAGTCACTCTCAACTCTTCCATATCTCCTGCTTTCTCCCTTAATTGCTCAACAGACATTTCTCTCTTTCTCAACGCCCCTTTCATCCCATCCATCCATCTCATCCTCGGTCGTCCCTTCAAGCTCACTCCCCCCACCACTGCCTTCCACACCTCTTTTACTAATCCTTTATCACTCATTCATTCCATATGTCCAAACCATCCCATTACTCTTTTATCAGCCCTATCTGTCATATCCTTCCCCCCCCCGATCTCCTGCTTACCTCCTCGTTTCTCACTCTATCCAACCTTGTAACCCCTACCATACTTCTCACACATTTCATCTCAAACACATTTAAACGTTTACTCTTTGCCTTTCTTAAACTCCAAATATCTGACCCGTACAATGCCGTCGGCACAATCACTCATTCATACAATCTCCTCTTTGCATTTATTACCAGATGTCTATTTCTCATTACACATTTTAATCCTCCAAGGCCTTTACTTGATTCTGTCACTCTATAACTTACTTCTACCTCCACTTCTCCTTTTCCTACCACATGTGACCCCAAGTACCTAAAGCCTCTCTCCTTTAAGACTTACTTCCAACTCACTACCATCCTTTCCCCTTAAATGTCTCATCACATTGCTTTTACCTACAATCACATTCAACTTTCTCCTATCACATACTTTTCCAAACTCCGTCACTAACACCCTTGACCAAGCCACAAGCGCAGTGTCGTCAGTAAACAACAACTGGCCTACCAACCACTTTTCTCCAATTAATTTAACCATCTCTAGTCCCCTGCCCGTTACCCTTGCCTTTACCTTTCGCACTACCGCAACCATGTACAAATTGAACAGCCATGGTGACATGACACATTCCTGACATGTTAGAAAAAAAAATCTGTTACACTCTTCTCATTACCAGGCATATATGGGTTTACAAAGACCCACATTTCCCTTCCCAGTTTCGCCTTCATCCTTGAAGAAACCTCTTTCCACTGCACCACACGCTTACCTATCTCTTCACTTACTAATATAGCCACCCTTTCTCTTCCTCATCCTCTCCTCACTCCCAGTACCCTCCCCACTATACTCCCAAACTCAAAATCACCCATTCTTTTCAATTTATTTTTATTTAATGCCAATATATCCTTCTTACAGACATACTGTAAATCTCACCCTTTTTACTCTCACCTGTACCAGACCCACGCACATAAAAAAAAAAGGTTATGGTTGGAAAACTTCTTTCGGCCCTCTTATGCCTTGACTTCTGATAGGAATGTACCCAGAATGTGCAAAGATCAAGATGCTTAGTTCTACACTCCACTCCGTTTTAGTCTGCCCTACGACCCGTGTGGGAAGACTCGGTGGCAGTATTTTTTTTCACCCCACCATAAGGAAAAGGCGAAAATAGAAATATATACTAAAAAAACGCGGTACAAGGCATTATTAAGAGGTGGATGATATCATAATGGAGGGACAGTCACAATACAATAAAATAGCATCGTTTCTCTATACTTAAAGATTTCCTCAAACTCAGACAAAATTATACGAGACTCCAGTTCATAAGGGCGCACCATATAGTCCCTTGAATATCGATTGGATGCTACTACACAATTTATATCTAACAATGACATGCAGCCAATACCCCAGACAGGGTATAAAACAATTGTCCCGATGTTTCTCTCACTTCCTATCAATTCCTTCACCTCACCCTTATATTTATATAATGATTATTAGAATATCATGTTCTTAACAGGACGTTTTCTTCTAAGATATATGTTCTTTTTTCATTCGAAAAAAGAAAATTATTCTAACTCTAAAATACGGCTTTCAAATTACTTGAAATTAAGAAGCACACATACTCATACACGCACTGACACACACACACACACACACACACACACACACACACACACACACACACACACACACACACACACACACACACACACACACACACACACAAATATATATATATATATATATATATATATATATAAACAGAGACACTGTATTTCATAATGACAAGTGAAATAATGGTGGAGGCTGGAAAAAACACAACAGAGAGCTTGTAAGTTTCTTCCATTAATGTTTGTCAGAATTTCTTCCTCAGAGGGGTTATAGATAGAATAAACATACAACTGTCCACGCATATTAGTCATGTCTCCGTTTGGGCATTGTTCCCTCACTCATCTCCCGCGTTCACCAATGTCGCACTTTTTTCATGATTCAAAGATCAACTATTGACTCAGGTTGGATGTCTGTTACTACTAACCTCTTAGTGTGAGGTCTGGACACCTGCATCTCTTTTGTAGCCGCTATTGGCGTCGTTATAATCCAACTATGAAAGTCTTTTCTATCTTTTCATCTTCATTAAAGCATATGTGTGCTGCTGCTATCTCATTGTCTTCTTTCTCATGACTTTCTGGATAATATACTTAACCTAACAATGCGGAAGATGTTGTCATTATTCTATGATTGTTCATCTTATAGATCTTCACATCTTTCTTTTATTCCTTTAGCTCTTTCGTCATATCAGATCCAGTTTCTCTTGTGTTTATCTTGTGTAAGTCATTATATTGTATGTTATGTATGTTGCTATCATCGTTTTCGTGTTTTCTTTATTTTCTTCCCTACTATGTCCCCTATCTTCCTGAATTCTTATCTTTATCGTTGACTATTGTATTATAGGTATTCGTTCAAAGTTTGAATATATTTTGAACCAGGAACAGTAAAAAATATTTTGCTTTTTATGTTGTTTTCCTCTCGCTTCCTGCTCATTATCTGAATGGCTCTTCCCCGTAACAAAAATCAATTCAGCAGCTCAAATTACAGCATTTGTGTGACAAATTTTGTGTACAGAAAAATAACAAACAGGAAAGGTTTTACCATTATTTGTCGGCCCACAAACAAGACGATTTTTTTTTTTTTTGGGGGGGGGAGCTATAGGGATTTCTAGTATGAAGATTTGGGAGAGTTCAAACATATTTTAATGCATTAGGTAGACTATATCTCCTGTTAGATCTATTTATGAGGTTAAAGAAGAGGGCTCTTCATATAATGAGCTGGAATCCTCCCACCAAACACCCTCGACTATGTACACTGAGCATTTCCTTTCCTAAATGCTGTATTAATAATTATGATTTCTCTTTAGATACATATCTACAACAATTTCGTCCCGCTTTTGTTCCTTCTTGGTACACAATTCCTCCCAATTACTCTCCACACACTCGTTTAAATAGTCACCAAACTCTTTTCTCTCCTCAATTTTCTAACCACCAAGCCCATGCGTACTCATAAATACTCATACCTTCCAATTATTCTCATTTTATGCACACAATAATTGCATTTCCATTCTACTTCATACTTATAGATATTATCACTCACTTCTTCCCTCTCTTGCCCTCTTTTCACACCCGATACCCTATCTACCACACTTCAAAACTCACTCACTGTTCCCTTTCATTTTAGTTTCATTCACTGCTAACACATCCATCTTTCTCTTCACAAACATATCACCAATCTTGACTTTTCTACCCTCGCTTGTTCCTCATCCACGCACATTCAAAGACCCAATTGCTATGCTTCTGGTTAGAGTCTACCTCCAGGTCTTCTTCTATCTTAACTCTGAATATATAAACAGTACACATAGAAATGAATTGACTTGAATGTGAATACTAGTAAGTCTTCATACCTCTAGCCGAGTTATTTCAGGATGCACGTTTTCTTTTAACATATATGCACGACTACATATAGATATATTATAAACTTTAACTGAGAAGATACACAGTCCTTCTTTCTGAACAGGAAAACTTAATAGAAAGCTTCTCAAGTAGCGATGCAGGAGATGATTTGTGTGCTGAACACGGTCACGCGTGATTGCATGGCGTTCTTATGTGCAAGTAACGAAGCAAACAGCAATCGTGTAAGATCGTGGGATAAAGAAGCTACATGTTTGTCGGGCCGGTGAGAGCACGAGATAAGGATCGGCAGAGAAAAGGAAAATAATACGTGGAATAGGAAGAGAAAGGAAGGAGAGGAGGAAGAGTAATAGGAGGAAGAACACGGAAGAGGAAAGAGAAGAAGAACAGTAGAAGAAGGAGGGAAAGAAGGGAAGGAGAAACAGCACGAGATAAGCATCGACAGAGAAAAGGAAAATAATACGTGGAATAGGAAGAGAAAGGAAGGAGAGGAGGAAGAGTAATAGGAGGAAGAACACGGAAGAGGAAAGAGAAGAAGAACAGTAGAAAAAGAAAAGAAAGAAGGGAAGGAGAAACAGCAGGGGATAATCATAGGCAAAGGCAAGGAAAATGATGCATGGAATAGGAAGAGAAAGGAAGGAGAGGAGGAAGAGCAATAGGAGGAAGAACACGGAAGAGGAAAGAGAAGAAGAAAAGTAGAAAAAGGAGAGAAAGAAGGGAAGGAGAAAGAGCAGGAGATAAGTATAGGCAAAGTCAAGGAAAATGATGCATGGAACAGGAAGAGAAAGGAAAAGGAGGAGGAAGAATAAGAGGAGGAAGAATAAGGAGGAGGAAGGAGACGAGGAACAGTAGCAAAGGAGAGAGAAAAGGAGAAAGAGCACGAGATAACTATGGACAGAGAAAAGGAAAACGATGCGTAGAATGGGAAGAGAAGGAAATTAGAGGAAGATAAGTAAGAGGATGATGAAAAAGGAAGAGGAGGGAATAGTAGGAAAAAGAGAGACGAGGAAAAGGAAAGAATGGAGAAAAAGTAGGAAGGGTCAGATAAGGAGAAAGAACACGTAGTAAGTATGTGTGACTTAAAGGGAAATAATACGTGAGGCAGGAAAATAAAGAGAGAGAAGAAGAGTAAGTGGAAGAAGGACATGAAAGGGAAGGGAGAGTAGGGAAAGGAAAGAGAGTGAGGGAACTATAGGAAAGGACTGATAAGGAGACAGAACACTGGAAACGCATTAGCAAAGAATAGGATAATGAAACATGGATCAGTAAATAAAAGGTCATACATACATACATATACCAAAGGCTTTTTCCCCCTACACGGGGGGTAGCCAAAAAGAATGAAAGGAAAAATGAAAAGAAAGGAGAGAAAAAGAGTAAGAGGAAGAAGAGCCATAGAAAGGGGGAGAGGAGGAGGAAGAAACAGAAAGGAAGAGCGGGAACAGTAGGAAGAGACAGATGATAAGGAAGATCCGAAGAAGAGTCAGAGGAGATAAAAAGGGGAAGAGGAGGAATAGAACGGAAGAGGAGGAAGCTGAAGTTATATTGCAACACTTAATGGTTATATGTAATCAACTTGTTGACTTCTTCCCCTCTGAGGGAGGCTTTTGTTACGCTCCAGGCCACCACCAGGCTATTTCATTCGTCTTCGTGGTATTCCTACTAAGAGTCTGTAGATGGTTTCTTCGCTAACCACTTCCGTTGCGCTGACGCTTCCGGTTTCCCGGATTCACTCCGGTTGTTGGTATCACAACTTTTCGGGTAAAGTTGTAAGAAGTTCCGGACTTTCAGGCACTGGCCTATCTGATCAACAATAGAATCTGAGGTCAGGAAAACTAAGATCCTTAATCTCCACTACATTAAAAGGGTTAACACAGTTTCATTCCGGTTGTCGCTATGACAACTTTTCGGGTAAAGTTAGCACTGGCACTGGCACTGGCCTATCTGCTCAACAATAGAGTCTGAGGTCAGGAAAACTAAGATCCTTAATCTCCACTACATTAAAAGGGTTAACACAGTTTCATTTCGGTTGTCGCTATGACAACTTTTCGGGTAAAGTTGGCACTGGCACTGGCACTGGCACTGGCCTATCTGCTCAACAATAGAGTCTGAGGTCAGGAAAACTAAGATCCTTAATCTCCATTACATTGAAAGGGTTAACACAGTTTCATTTCGGTCGTCGTTATGACAACTTTTCGGGTAAAGTTGGCACTGGCACTGGCACTGGCCTTTGTGCTCAACAATAGAGTCTGAGGTCAGGAAAACTAAGATCCTTAATCTCCATTACATTAAAAGGGTTAACCCAGTTTATTACTATTGTCCACAAGCGGATTTCTTCAATTGAGTTAAAAAAAAGGTTAAATCTAACTTGAATCTATCTAGATTAACTCCTATGCTACGTTCCACATTCATGTTGTAAAACTGAAATAGTTCAATCTCTTCACTTGGAAAACCGTCAATCAATAGGAGATAATGTAATGACTTTCGAAAAAAATATATATATATTTCATCGTGTAAAAGGACTTAATCAGATTATTTGATTCGATTGTTATTATTATTAGTTTAATCGGAACCTTCGCTGGTCACAAAAATATAACTTTATTAATGTGTTCAAATCGCTTTTAAAGTCTGTTAGAGCTCCTCTTAAGATCGTTATTTCCGTTACCGGAATAATAACCGTCAATATTTGAAATAATTTCTTTTGTTCGTGATTTTCATTTTCTCATTATTTCTTTTTATCTTTTTTTTTTTTTTTTTTATTGTTGGTCTGAAAATATTTGAAGACAGACCAAGATTTATTCACCCGTTTATTCCAGATTTTCTTTTTAATGTTTTTATTCTGGCTAAAATCTAAATAGATGGGTAGGTAGATTTTATTACTCTGAAGAGGGAGGAAGGGGAGGATTCCAATGTGGACGACCTGATAACACGATTTTCGATAATCTATGAAATTGCCTAAGTATTCTCATTTGGTCCTAAGTATCTTTTAGTTAAATAGTATCTGGCGTCAGTCAGAACAGCTCCTGAGGCGTAAAAACAGACATATACACTTTATTTGTCCTCAGATGAATAAAATCACCTAGCGGCAGCCATAATACTTCCTGTGAGATAACACACAGACATACACCCTTACGCTTCCCTCATTCGATTAAAATCACTTGACGGCAGCCAGAACAGAGTCTAGCACATAACATCTAAGACCTAAGAACTTGAGTCCAAAGGTCGCCCTTGGAGCGAATGTATAAATCAATGCGACGTTAACAATGGGCTTGTACAACGCAGAGAAAGCTTAGCCTTATCGTTGGAAGCATCTTGAATTAAAACTCTATCATCATAATCATTATTAGTGTAATCATTTATCTAATGATGTGAAAGTTTCTACTCGATATTGTTCCCAAGCAAGGTTAAGGAACAGCGTCAAGGCCTCCGATTGACTGGAAATGGATAAAAAGCCAATAAGGATAATAGCAACAGCAATTGAATTGATAATAGATGGTAGTGATAATGGATGATACTGATAGTGATATATATATTTATATATATATATATATATATATATTTATATGTATATATATATACAGTACATACATATATATATATATACATATATATATATACACACATATACATATATATATATATATATACATATAAATGTATATATATATACATATTTATATGTATATATATATATACATATATATATTAGGAATAATTGCGTGATAAGAAAACGTAAAGAAATTTGATAAAAGGAAATATAATGTTAGAGTGCAAGATGAGATATATATGAAAATGTGTTTATATTTTTGATCGTATCATTTCCTCGTAATTATGTTCAATTATTACTAGCTATAGAAAAAATGAATCCTCTAGAGATAGAGATAGACAAGCAGAAATGAAAAGAAAGATTAAGGAGAGTGAAAGTGATAGATAGATAGATAGATAGATAGATAGATAGATAGATAGATAGATAGATAGATAGATAGATAGATAGATAGATAGATAGATAGATAGATAGATAGATAGACAAACAGACAGATAGATAGATTGATGGATGGATGAATAGGTACATAGGTAGATTGGTAGAGAGGTAGATAGATCGGGATAGAAAAAAGAGAGGGATAAAGATAAAGGAAAGTTATTAAATGAAAAAATTAAAGAGAAGGCGGAAGATGGAAAGTAGAGAAATCAGAAGTGAGAGAAAAAGAAAAAAGAGAGAGAGAGAGAGAGAGAGAGAGAAAATGGGAGAGAGAAAGAAGGAGAAAGGGGCGAAAGAGCAAGAATAAGAGAAATAGAGAGAAAAAAGAGAGAGAGAAAGAAAAAGAGAAAGGGGCGAAAGAGCAAGAATAAGAGAAAGAGAAAGAAGAGAGAGAGAAAGAAAGGAGAAAGGGGCGAAAGAGCAAGAATAAGAGAAAGAGAGAGAAAGAGAGAGAAAAAAGAGAAAAGAGAGAGAGTGAAAAGGGTGAAAGAGGGAAGTGGAAGTATGGGGGTTGGAACTCAGCTGTTTGATGTCGGCCAATGACCGGATCTAATCCGAACTCGGAAGAGCCGAGGCTGCCGAGATTGGCTCCTCCCGGGTTTTGGACAAATTTGCAGGCCCTGGGAAATGGAGAGGCTAAATGTAGAAAAGAGGGAGGAAAAGAGGGAGGAAAAAGAGGGAGGAAAAAGAGGGAGGGAAGAGAGGGAGGAAAAGAGGGAGGAAAAGAGGAGGGAAAGAGGGAGTAAAAGAGGGAGTAAAAGAGGGAGGAAAAGAGGGAGGAAAAGAGAGGGAGGAAAAGAGGGAGGAAAAGAGGGAGGAAAAGAGGGAGGAAAAGAGGGAGGAAGAGAGGGAAGAGAGTGAGGAAAAGAGGGAGGAAAAGAGGGAGGAAAAGAGGGAGGAAGAGAGGGAAGAAAATAGGGGGGAAAGAGGGAGGAAAAGAGGGAGGAAGAGAGGGGGGAAAAGAGGGAGGGAAAGAGGGAGGAAAAGAGGGAGGAAAAGAGGGAGGAAAAGAGGGGGAAAAGAGGAGGAAGAGAGAAAGAAGAGGGAGGAAGAGGGAGGGAAAATGAGGAAGGGAAAAGAGAGAGGAAAGAGGAAAAAATGGAAGTAAAAGAAGAGGGAAAAGAGTGAGGAAAAGAGGAGGGATAATAGGAAGGAAAAAGAGGAAGAAAAAGGAGTGAAAGAGAGAGTGAAAGAAGAAAGAAAAAATGGGAAAGAAAGGACAGGAAAAGAGGAGGAAAAATTATGGGATACAGGAAGAGAGAAAAAGAGGACAAAAAGAAGAAAAAGTGGAGCTAGGGAAAAAAGGAAAAGAAAAAGAAGGAAAAGAGGAGGTAGAAGAGGAGAGAAAATAGGAAATACAAGAGTAAGGAAAAAGAAGAAAAAAAAGAGAGAATTGCAAAGAGGAAGGAGAGGAAGGAAGGAAAACGGAAAAGAGTAAGGAAATGGTGAAGGGAAGTAAGCGAAGGAAGAAGAAGAAAAA
>NC_134792.1:24321071-24323571 GCF_046742065.1 Oratosquilla oratoria
GCATATCTTCGGTTTTACCGTCCGGCCCCCAATTTGCCGCGGAATTCTGGATATAAACTTTTCACCTATTTCACTGATAACCAAATATGTTTAGAAACTTATAAAGTGCGCGTTTCCTTCTCCCTCTCCATCCTCCCTCTCTCTCTCTCTCTCTCTCTCTCTCTCTCTCTCTCTCTCTCTCTCTCTCTCTCTCTCTCTCTCTCTCTCTCTCTCTCTCTCTCTCTCTCTCTCTCTCTCTCTCTCTTTCCCTCTCCCTTTCTCGTACAGAGAGGAACTATCTCTTTGAGAGCTTGAGAACCAAATGATCAAATGCAGTCAGTTAGACGATCTGTTCGGGTTAAGGGCAGTCTATTTCATCTACCTCAGAAGAACCTTGGCTTGGTAAAAAATTCATATTTGTATCCACCTGACACTTCTGGTCCTCTTCGTAGAACTCAGCAACAAAGGCGCAGCAACAAAGGCGTTTGTCATTGAATGGCATTTTCTTATTCTGAAGGAAGAGATATTCTCTCCTTCATAATCAAGACACTCGGGTATCAAGATAGATACTATTGCACGTTATATGAGCTGCCTATCCAGGCACATACGGGATATATGATGGATTTGCCTGCGGCAAAGAGCTTCCTAGCGTAAGCCCAGATCATATTTAGATTTGTTATCATAAATTCTCTTTTAACATAATTATTTTACTTAGAAAAGTGTGCAACCTTGTGTAATTACGTCGCACGTGTCTGGCACCTTATGTAAAACTCCATTTCAACTACAAACGGAGAATACTATTATACATATATCTTATATCTTATATATATATATGTATATGTATATATATATATATATATATATACATATATATATACATATATAAATAAATATATATATATATATATATATATATATATATATATATATACATATACATACATATACCAAGGCTTTTTCCCCCTTCCAAGGGAGGTAGCCAAAAAGGGAAAGGCATAAAAACACTCCCACCCATTTCATCCCTAAATACACTCCACACCCCTCCCACCCTTCCTCTCATCTGAGCACCTCCTGGATGACGGGTCATCCCTGCACCCTGCCCACCGCCCTGGGTCAGAAGCAGTGTCGCAAGACACAGTACATCCACAGCGAGGCCGCTTCATTTAATCGGCGACCCCCCCTCTCCGTCCCCCTTTGCATATAAGGCGAGGACGGGGAGAAATCCCTTCGGGCTGCGTCAAAATTTACTCACACATACTACCCCACCCCCCACTTCCCCGCCCATTCCTCCACATGCAGTCACAACATCATCCATATACAACCATTCTCCACTCACCTCTGTCTTCCGTCCTCTCCCTTCCTTCCTCAACAGACATTCCCCTCTTCCCCAAAGCCCCCTTCACCCCATCCATCCACCTCATCCTAGGACGTCCCCTCATGTTCACTCCCTCCACATCTGCCTTCCATACCTCTTTTACTAGTCTTTCTTCACTCATTCTTTCCATGTGTCCAAACCATCCTAATATTCTTTCATCAACCCTATCTCCCAAATCCTTTTTCACCCCTGTTCTCCTCCTCACCTCCTCATTTCTCACTCTATCTAGCCTAGTAACCCCCACCATACTACTCAGACACCTCATCTCAAACACATTCAAACTCCTTCTCTCTTCTTCTCTTATGTTCCACGTTTCTGCCCCATACAGTGCTGTTGGCACAATCACTCCTTCATACAGTCTCCTCTTCGCATCCATTCCCAAATGTCTATTCCTCATTACACTCTTTAAACCACCAAGGCATTTACTCGCTTCTCTCAATCTATATCACTGAAAAAACACACGTGATCCACAAAATTTTCTTGTAACCACTAACGAAATTGGAAAGAAATAGAAATTCCCGAGCGCTTTCGTGTTATTCATATCGTTAGGGGAATACATCTTTATTCCATTGATGATGTAAATAGCACAAAAGCGCTTGGGAATTTCTGCTGGTTTCCACTCCTACCTAATCCATCCCCACATACTCCACTCCCATTCACCCCTCCCCCTCCCTCATATCTCGACTCCTCCTGAATGACGGGTCATCCCTGTATCTCGCCCACTGCCGTGGGACAAAAGTAGTGTAGGAAGACACAGCACATCCACAGCAAGGCCGCTTCATTCAATCGGCACCCCACCCCTCCGTCCCCCAAACACAGAAAAAGAGAAAACGGTGAGAAATCCATTAGGGCTGCGTCAAAATATCATTGACACATACTCCCTCCCCCATCCCCCAACCACTCCCTCCCATGTATCACAGCATCATCCATACACAACCCTTCTCTATTCACCCCTATCATCTGTCTTCTCCCTTCCTTCCACAACAGACATTCCCCTCTTTCCCAATGCCCCTTTTACCACATCCATCCATTTCATTCTTGGTCGCCCATCATGTTCACTTCTTCCACACCCCTTTTACTAATCTTTCTTCACTCATTCTTTCATGTGTCCAAACAATCATAATACTCTTTCATGAACCCTATCTC
>NC_134792.1:24368571-24371071 GCF_046742065.1 Oratosquilla oratoria
AAGGGTAGAAGCGTAAACACCAGACTCAAAGTGGGAAGTTTAATGCCCGACGTTTCGGTCCTCCTAGTCCTAGGACCGTCTTTAGGGGTGTGAAAATATACAGTGCTCGAATGAGCTTGTTATATTGTACTGTATTTATTCTTTGTAAAATTAAATGTATGTACAATTGGGTATGTAAGGTGATGTCTTCCGGTACTCGTAGCGACTGAAAGAGGAGGGGAACCCGGACAGCTTCGGTAGTGCGGAATACCTCTCCCAATTTCAACCACGAACAGTATAACAAGCTCATTTTAGCACTGTATATTTACACATCCCTGAGGACGGTCCTAGGACTAGGACCGAAACGTCGGGCATTAAACATCCCACTTTGAATCTGGTTTTTACGCTTCTCCCCTTTCAACACACACACACACACACACACACACACACACACACACACACACACACACACACACACACATACACACACACACACACACACACGCACACACACACACACACATATATATATATATATATTTATATCAGCCAGTTAGCAGTGGGTCCTGCGACTGTGTGTTTGAACTGCGTGTTTGAACTGAACTGCTCTTTGTCAGATCATTCTTACAAAACCTGTTCGATATTGGTGACCCTGCAGATATTTCCTCTCTATCGACATAGCTTTTGTAATCGTTAAGATTCTCAAGCCTATCCACCACGCCAAGGTGTTAACTCTCGGATAGGATGTATACATACATACATACATACATACATACATACATACATACATATGTATATATATATATATATATACATATATATATATATATATATATATACATATATATTTATATATATATATATATATATATATATATATATATATATATATATATGCAAAGTAGACCACTTGGAAAAAGAAACTAACGAAGCAGAGCGCTTTCGTACATTACATCTTCAGTATACTGAAGATGTATTATACGAAAGCACTCTGCTTCGTTAATTTCTTTTTCCAAGTGGTCTGCTTTGCATAAGTGAACACAAGTACCCATGTTCTTATTAGCATGCATATATATATACACACACACATATATATATATATATATATATATATATATATATGTATATATATATATATATATATCACATGAAGAGCATGAAGCTCTGTACTTAGGTAGTGATAGGCTCATGTACAGGTAAAAAATAGAGTGAGAAAAATATATCAATTAGAATTTTATTGTGGAAGCTAGTATACAACAATAAATCATGATAAGTAAATAAATCATAAAAAATACGCTGATGTAGTGCATGGAAAAATAGTACTCTGTGTGATAGAGGTTAATAATGAAGATTGTTCACCCACTTTCACTATCAACATAGCCACGTATAACTGAATAAAATATCTTGGCGGCAACCACTCTATGAAGGTGCAAAGGTCACTCGGTAAATTATTGGTTAATACTTGGACCTCTGAAGGAGGAAAAACGGAACAAAACTCAAACCAAAGCTAAATTTTGATATCTGGAGCATTTGACCGATTCCGTAGCGTGCTACACTGTAGAGATATTGCTGGATTTTAACGCCATAGAATTCTAGTCAGGCTTTGTGTGGATCCTGCTTAGACTGAACGTCGCCTCGTTCGATCGACGAGGGGCTGTGCAATCCTCAACTGAAGGGAATCGGATTGGGTTTGCCACAACACAGCGACACGGTATTTGAATCGATTATAGACGTGTTCATTGTTAATCAGTGGTTTGCAATTGGATTCGACACGGCTGCTTTGATCTGATTTAAAGAGAAAGTTTTATATATATCGTCTTTACTATTATTCTATTTTGTTCTTTTCTTCTTTCAAGGTGAAGTGAATCTCTTAGAATTAATCCCGAAATATTACCTAACAGTTGCTGTGCGTGTGTTGTGATGGCTCAGAGTCGAGTAGTTGCGGTTTTCGATTATCAGATGGCGTTGGGGTAAATATGCAGTCCTGTGACGTGTTCTTGTAGTACCTATAGCAAAGACTTATAGTAAAATAAGATTCTAACAATAATCTTTTTTTATAGTTATTAAATTTCCTACTTATTTTTTACTGATGTTTTATTACCTTTTTCTTTATCATGTGTTACTAATTTTATTTGTTTATCTTTTATTATCTACTTCATCTTATTTATCTATTTATTTGTTCGTTTTATTGGGGTAATCGAAGAATTGGCGATCAAGTGTGACCATCAATTTTAGTCTGCAATTTAACGCCGTGTGAGAAAAAAACGTACGATAACCAACGAGACGAAACGGTCTAAACTAGCTTTAGACCCTAGACTAACTTTCCAAACCTCAAGTTGGTGGGAGCCCCTCGCAGCGGGCTGGCTTTCTGGTCATGTTCTCATGGTTTCAATACTGCGACGGCAAAGGGCTCTGCTTGGCTGGTCAAGGGGGAAGGAAGGAATGCACTTGATCTGTGGCATCATTATGCAGCCCGGATTAACACAAGTCTCCGTGCGCGTTTATGGATGGTTGTGATTCC
>NC_134792.1:24391071-24393571 GCF_046742065.1 Oratosquilla oratoria
AAAGACGAGTGGACGGAGAAGATAGGTTTAGATGCTGAGACTGAGATGTGATGGGAGAAACGAGGAAATGTTGTTGTATGAGGGATTAACCTCAATGTGTATTTGAAGTTCATAATCTGATGTCAAGAAGAACAGTTTCAGTCCATGACAAGATTTACCGAAAAAAGGAGGAGGAAGAGAGTGAAAGTGAGAGAGGAGAAAGAGAGGAAAAAGGGTCGAGGAAAAGGGAAAGGGATAGTATGAGAGAGATAGAGAAGGAAAGAGATGAAAAGAGAGGGAGAGACAGAGAGAAAAAGAGAGGGAGGGGGATGGGGATTAGGAAGGTGATGGGAGGGGAGGGGAGAGGGAGAGGAAGAAGGGGAGGGAGAGATTGTGAGATGAAGAGGGAGAGGGAGAAGGAGGAGTAGGAGAAGGAGAGAAAGTGGAGGGAGAAAAGGGAGAAGGAGAGGGAGAGGGAGAGGGAGAGGGAGAGGGAGAGGGAGAGTAAAAGTAGGAGAAGGAGATATAGTGGAGGGTGAAAAGGGAGAGGGAGAAAGGGGAGAGGGGAGAGGGAGAGGGAGAGGGAGAGGGAGATAGAGAGAGGGAGAGGGAGAGGGAGAGGGAGAGGGAGAGGGAGAGGGAGAGGGAGAGGGAGAGGGAGAGGGAGAGGGAGAGGGAGAGGGAGAGGGAGAGGGAGAGGGAGAGGGAGAGGGAGAGGGAGAGGGAGAGGGAGAGGGAGAGGGAGAGGGAGAGGGAGGGAGAGGGAAGAGTAGGAGAAGGAGAGATAGTGGATGGAGAAGAGAGAGAAGTGGAGGGAGGATTAGAGGAAGAGGTAATGTAGTAGTAGAAGAGAGATAGATAGATAGATAGATAGATAGAGATAGATAGATAGATAGATAGAATAGAGATATAGATAGATAGATAGATTGATAGATATATATAGATAGACATATAGATAGATTAGATAGATAGATAGATAGATAGATAGATATAGATAGATAGATAGATAGATAGATAGATAGATAGATAGATAGATATATAGATATATAGATAATTAGATATATAGATGGATTAGATAGATAGATAGATAGATAGATAGATAGATAGATAGATAGATAGATAGATAGATTAGATAGATAGATAGATAGATAGATAGATAGAATAGATAAATAGATATAGTAGATAGATATAGATAGATAGATAGATAGATAGATAGATAGATAGATAGATAGATAGATAGATAGATATAGATAGATAGATAGATATATATAGATATAGATATATATAGATATTAGATATAGATAGATAGATAGATAGATAGATAGATTGATAGATAGATAGAAGATAGATAGATAGATAGATATAGATAGATAGATAGATAGTAGATAGATTAGATATAGATAGATAGATGATAGAAAGATCTATAGATAGATAAATAGATAGATAGATAGATAGATGAATAGATAGATATATAGATAGATAGATAGATAGATAGATAGATAGATAGATAGATAGATAGATAGATAGATAGATAGATAGATAGATAGATAGATAGATAAAGATAGAGAGAGAGAGAAAGGTGGGGAGGAGTTACAACTCGGGTTGTTTAATTGGGTCATAAACCTTAATCCGTGTTGGATTTGATCTCTGCTCTCCGCCACCTTCCTCCACGCCACACCTCCAATGGAATCCTCCCACCAATTAATTATCAATTAGCGTCACCACCACTTTACTAACCATCTAGCCACATAATTACCACGAACGTTTTCCTTCTGGGTTTGTTTCCCAACGCCAAAGAACGACTGCCACTTTCTCACGTTGTCGTAGGGTAAGCTTCTTACCTCTCATAGCACATCACGTCTTCCGAAAGGAAACTTTTTATGGATCACGAGATGTGTGACGTGTTGGAGTCGATTCCTTCTCAAGTTCTCAAAGCGGGG
Source organism: Oratosquilla oratoria (assembly GCF_046742065.1). NCBI lineage: Eukaryota > Metazoa > Arthropoda > Malacostraca > Stomatopoda > Squillidae > Oratosquilla > Oratosquilla oratoria. Next base: position 24,392,991 of record NC_134792.1, read on the forward strand.
TTGATCTCGTAACTGACTACATATCTACTCTTGGTAGTGAATAGCGTGACGTGATATTCTTCTTCAAGTCTAGTATGACTCCTTGGTAAGTGACTTTATTGACGTGTACTCAATGACCATTACATCTTCCATACTACCCCTTTGATATACATATACATATACCAAGGCTTTTTCCCCCTTACAAGGGGGGTAGCCGAAAAGAAAAAGGCATAAAATCATTCCCACCCATTCCATCCCTGAATACACTCCACACCCCTCCACCCTCCCTCTTATCTTAGCACCAACCCCTTTGAACATAGTTATATATATTTATGATATTATTTTCAGTTAAAGACAGGCAATTTTATTCAGCTTCGAAGGGGACCCCAACTTGAGGGAGATTTCATTCGGTCGAAACCTTCAATAGTCGTAGTTCTCAACTAGTGGATCATAGTTACTTTTTTTGATGATCCACAAGACATCCACTACATTTGGTAATAAACGGGAAATCGGTGCATATATTTTTTATATTGTTGTGAATGATTTATCTTTACTCAGAAATGGACCTCTCCATAATATAATTTTGTATGGACTGGTCTAAA
>NC_134792.1:24398571-24401071 GCF_046742065.1 Oratosquilla oratoria
GTTTCCAAAGTCAGAGGCACTGAGCACCTTGGGTGGTTGTGGAACAATTCACTTTATGGGATGGGTCAGTTAAACCCTAAGTCACATAAGTTACACGCTTATGTTTAACAAATAATCAACTCAACATAAGTTATACACAAAATCTGATATCCCCATATCAAGCAGATTCATTTCATTAAAACTCTAAAGACAGTGTATGTTTACCCGAATAAATAATCTTGAATAAGAAAGTTTACTAAGTAAAGTTTTATTTGTGGAATACATATACTTATGTATAAAGTGAGGTAAGTTGCTTTGAATTACAGTAGATTTGATACCAAGAAAGAGGTGTGTGTTCGTATGTGTGTGCGCTGGTGGGGGAGAACAGGGTTGGCGAAAGGGATGTGCTTTGGGGAGTAATCACTCCCTATCTTCCCTCCCACCTCCCTTTCTCCCTCCCCCGCCCTATGTACCTCGTCCCACTCCCTTTCCCTCCCTCAAAAAAATAATAATTAAATTAGAATAAAACAGGAACCAATGTTCTACACCAAAACAACTGTCTTTACACAATAATTCATATTGAAATAATATGATTCAATATTATTGCATATTTTTGCGCCTATCTTCATTACTATCTCTACATTGGCATTATCATATTCTATTACTTTGTGAAATGGATTATTGCATAGCATTACTAATCACTTCAGAAGATGATGCTAGAATTTAACACTGCGGAACAGGAGGATTACATCATAAGTTTAGTAAATAGAATTTATGAAAATGGAAACCAGATGAAATTTAAGAGAGATACACACAACGTTATACTGTTACTATAGACTCCTCTCTCTCATTCTCTATATCTCTTTGTCTCTCTCTTTCTCTCTCTTTCTCTCTCTCTCTCTCTCTCTCACACACACACACACACACACACACACACACACACACACACACACACACACACACACACACACACACACACACACACACACACACACACACACACACACACACACACACACACACACACACACACACACACACACACACACGACTTGATGGAGCAGTGGTAGAGTTCCCGACCGCCACTACGGGGTCCGGGTTCGAATCCCGCCCAAGGCTGAAATAATTTCAGCATCGTTGCGCTGCGAATCATTACTCCAACTCTCGTATGTGTGCGTGTAAGGTCACAGCATTACCCATAGATCGGTCATATATGAGCTCTGAGCTATCATCCGGGAAGGAAATAGCGGTCGATCACGAGTCCAATATGTGATCCAAAACCATAGTGAATCACACACACACACACACACACACACACACACACACACACACACACACACACACACACACACACACACACACACACACACACACACACACACACACACACACACACACACACACACACTACAATTTTCTGAGATGCCCTGAGAAAATCTACTACCAGTGGAGTTCCACAGGGATGGGAAAAAGTCCCTGAGTGTTTTAAGGTTTAAAGGAGAAGTAATCTTTTGGTACTGAAGGAATTCATCAATTCAAAGCTACGTTGCACAAGAGATATTCAAGGACCTAACGGGAGATCTTTGAAGTAAAATCTAGTTTTCTAATCAGTGAACCATTACCATCTTATAAAAAACTAGAAGAAATAAATCACTTCTCATAAAATCTTGGTTCCTGAAGAATGCATATTTCTATCGATTGGCTTTCTTAAAATATGGTAATTAATATAACTTATTTTGTATAAATGCAGCGACATTTTGAGCTCACAATTCCGTAATTATATTGACGACAGGTAGCAGGACTTTTGTCGGTGTCTGTACATGCAATCTAGGCTCGATCTCACGTCAGGTTCTGTATAAAAGTACCGCTTGCAAGCGTGGTGTGTTGGTATATCTGTAGTCTGGTATTCTGGTATGCTTGCACTTTGGTATGCCTGCATTCTGGCAAGGTATGCTTGGAGCTCAAACCGGAGCAAAGCAGAAGAACGTGATAAGGCAAGATAGCCGAGAGTCGCCTCTTCAATACCGTGGTTCCCGGTTTGATAATATCATACCCGGCGTCAGACGATTTTATTCAGTGAAACGAGGGTATTTGGAATTGAACGGAGTTTCGATTAAGCGTGACTTCTGAGGCTTGGATCGGATTTTGATCAGAATTGAATCGTTTGACGCTCGTTCGTAACAGAATCTTTAGAGTCTACCACGGAAGGGACGGGGTTATGGAATGACGTCTCGTTGTCTTTGAAGCAAAGGCTAATGTCCATCCAGGAACGGTGTAGAACCTGAGCTTCTCAAACACGAACGAGATGACACGTCGTGTTGCTGTTTTCTTTCTTGCCTATGTACACGACTACCTCAGCGCCTGTTATGATGTCTCGAGTGAGAATCAGTCTTCGTCGGATCAAAACAAAATGTAAAAGAAAACATCTAAACTTGACGGTAAAGACGCTAAGGTCAAGAAATGGTTTCATAAAAGTCAGTCAGCAGATGATCAACATTGTTTTATTGGACATTTCGAAACA
>NC_134792.1:24408571-24413571 GCF_046742065.1 Oratosquilla oratoria
AATGATATATATATATATATATATATATATATATATATATATATATGAATATATATAAATATATACTGGTACATTGTGACAAGTTGATGAAGGTGGAAAAAGAAGTCACGGGTCTAGTTCCGAGTTCCTGAGTTTATTCTTGACCGGTTTCGCTCTACGCTTACTCAGACATTCCTCTGAAGAAACATAGAGTGAAACCGGTCAGGAATAAACTCAGGAACTCGGAACTAGACCCGTGACTTCTTTTTCCACCTTCATCATATATATATATATATATATATATATATACATATACATATATATATATATATATATATGTATATATATATACATATATATACATATATATATATATATATTATATATACACATGTATATATAAATATATATTATATATATATATAATGTATATATAAGGGATTTCAGCATTACGGTAGTGCAGTGTTACAGTCAATACTTTCCAAAGACCACATGGCTATACAACAGCGTCCCACAATGTGTAAATTCAGGATCATCTTAGTTCACTTTCTTCATGCATAATTTCGCCCAAATTAGAATCCATCTAAGTTTTCTTATACACAGACAGTCTAACATTAAGAGGGTAACACCTCAACGACAAGAGAGTTGCTAAGAAAAGAAATCACTCAAGAATGAATGAATTAGTGATAGGATGTCAATAGCTACTACATATTAATAGTATTACTTACCCCAGAGATACACTAAGACGGCTGGCTTTCCTTAACCGTCCTGAGCCTGTTCACTGTATGCAACCGAACCATACATTTGATATCCACGTAACACCTTAATCTCAGCGCCATTTTCTACACAACTTCTATGTGATGAAGTTCTGAACTCGTAAACGTATATCAAATATACTTAATATGACTTTAGAAACGAGTAAAAGGATAGCAGGTTTAAAGGAAAATTATTGATAAATCTAAAGAAGATATCAAAGAATTCCATAGTTATAATTAGGGTTTAAATGATATAACAAATCATACTGACCTGTTTGTATCTACCTACAATCAACTCAAATATGCGAATGAATATTTATGTGACATCTTGACAACCGTTTCGTATTCGCAACTCTCAGCAGAATCGCGGTGAAAACAAGTGGATTTTTGTGCGTAGCTTTATAAAACGGTTGCTGGAAACAATGAGAGATTATAAATAAGCTCACTGTTTATAAAACAATAAGAACTAACAGTTGACTGCCAAGAGGTTTAAAGGAATTGAAAGAAAAGGTATATTCGAAGAAAATTTATAGTGAACAACTTTTCCATGAACTTGAATGTACTTATAGAATGAAAAATGGAAAGAGAAATATGATAAAAGGAAAAATGTCAGAAAACTATAGCCTCTATCATGAGAAAAGTTGTGTAAGTTAGAAGACAACTATCTAAATCCGGGTCCACACTTGTTGCATTTCCACATATCGTATCATCTTTGCGTACCATGTAGTGATGCGATATGGTGCAACAGGGTATTGTACCCACTTGTTACGTATCCGCCTCCGGTATACGGATACGTAACAAGTGGTTATAATACCCTGTTGCACCGTATTATCACTAGGTGGTACGCAAAGATGATACGATACGTGGAAATGCAACAAGTGTGGATTCGGCTTAAGAAACGATCCACAACAGCTCATGAATCATGCGCTAACAACCCACATGACTTGTGCATTGAAATCACGAAAAACCACGACAAAAGAAACAATGTACATTTTCTCCAAAGCATCTAATTCTAGCTAAATTACATCATGTTGTATTAAGAAATAACCTACCAAGCTTAATTAGAAATTGGTTAACAATAGTGACAATTACGTAGATCAGAAAAACAAAGTATCTGATTGGGAAGACATTGTGGAAGGCGTTCCTCAATATTTCATTGTTAGATCACATTTGTTCGCATTTAACTTATTATTTATAACTTTCTAAGAACATTTTCCATTAATAGTTTGTGTGAAAAAATAGTTAAGACACTTGGATGGATATGTTGTATTGTCTCGGTAGGGAGAATTCTTTCATAATACAGAGTTGCTTAAAAAAATATAAAAATGAAAATGTAAAAAAATACAAGTCTACGGAGAACACACCTTCAAAACCACGCATACACATAACATATACCAGCGTTTCTCAACCTTTTTACCCTTGCGTAACCTTTAAAATATGCATGTCTCAAGGAACCCCTGCGCAAAAAAAAAACATATATACCATATCTTTTTCAATTTATTTTCATCGTAATAATTGGTAAGATAGGATGATGTCTATTTTACAATATTACAATAACCAAGAATATGTCGTGCGTGTTTAATTATATTACGTATATAAAATTAAGTAAAAAATAAAAAGTGCGTTAGCTTATCTCACATGTTCTCGCGGAACCTTAAGGGACCTTTTGCGGATCCTTTAGGGACCTTTTGCGGAACCTTAGGGACATTTTGCGGAACATTCAGGGACCTTTTGTGGAACCTTTAGGGACCTTTTGCGGAACATTTAGGGACCTTTTGCGGAACATTTAGGGACCTTTTGCGGAACCTTAGGGTTTCGGGAGATTCCTGGTTGGGAAACGCTGACATACGCAAACACGCCTGATGAGAAAAGTCACATCACCCATTCAACTTCGATGACAAGATTCTTGTCATTTGGTCAAATAAAACAAAAAATCATAAAACACTAAAATGTTTGATCAAACATCAGAAAAATATGACGTCAGTCCTCGCACGGTCAATCGACTGACGTCATATTTTTCTGGTGTTTGATCAAACATTTTGGTGTTGTATGATTTTTTGTTTTATTTGACCAAATGACAAAAATCTTGTCATTTAAGTTGAATGGGTTGACACATAAACAGACGCATCGACATTTGTTTGTTGAGAAGAACGTTTGAAGATGGCAAATGCCGACAGTTTTGCCAGAGTAAACATCATCTAAACTTTTTTAAGTACTTGAAAAACCTCAAACGAGAGAAACGTTATATAATCAATAAAATCTTCCTCTTCAAATGATATTTACTCTACTAAAAGAAGAACATTCTAGCGTAGGAAAATATTCCATTTTAATGCTCAGGTTGTGGAAAAAGAAAAGAGGAAATCAAATACATACTCTACATGTTGAATCCTTGTTCACAAATGTCCTTAAACACATAATAACCTAGAGTAAAACATATTCCCAAAGTGAGAAAGCACATTTTCAAATAAACAGGTATAATTCAATGAACGATAAAATCACAATGAATTATCGAGTATTCTTCATACCTATAAGATGGTCATGTTTTGACTCATTTTGCTGAATGTTGTAATTATATATATGTATATATATATATATATATATATATATATACATATATATATATATACATATATATATTTATATATATATATATATATACATGTATGTATGTGTGTATATATGTATTATATATACATATATATATATATATATATATATATATGTATATATATGTATATATTAATACATGTATATATATATGTTTATATGTATATATGTATATGTATATATATATATATATATATATATATATATATATATTCAAATATGTATATATATATATGCATATATGTATATGTATATGTATATATGTATATATGTATATATGTACAGTATATATATATATATATATATATATATGTATGTATATATATATTCATATATACATACATATACATACATATATATATATATGTATACATATATATGTATATATATATACATATATATGTATATATATATAAAATATATATATATATATATATATATACAGTATATGTATATGAATGAGAATCAGACAAGAAACAATGGTCTCAAACTACCGGAAAAAGATTCAATTTGGAGGTAGGTAGAAACAACTTTGCCAACCGTGTAGTTAATGAATGGAATAAACTTCCTGCACAGGTAGTGCAATGTAGTTCAGTTCGAAGCTTTAAGAATCATTTAGATAAATACCTAAGTAAGATGCTGTAATGATTATAATTTATCTTATATTATTTGTTTTTGTTTTGTTATCATTTGCCTGTCTGATTTTCATTTATTATTAGTTATATGTCAATTTATTATTATTTACTATTTACCTGTTTGTTTATTATTTAACTATACCTATGCATTTATTTATGTATTTTATTTGTTATCTACATTATCATAGTTTTTATTTATTATTTTATTATTGATATGATTTTTTTTCGCATCCGACCTAGATATGGATCAAAAGGTCTCCTGTCGGCATGCTCCGCCTTTGTAATCCTTTGTAATATATATATATATATATGTATGTATGTATGTATGTATATACATATATGTTTTTATACATATATGTACATACATATATATATATATATATATATGTATATACATACATATATATATATATATATATATATATATATATATATATATATATATATATATATACATATATATATTCTGTAACACACTTCATAAGTGGTGATTATCTTTCAAGTAAATCATATCCATGGAATAGTTCTGTTGCATTTATTCACAGTTTGACAGTAACCAGTACTTCAATGTTTAGGGGACTATATTGCACCGTTGAGGAATCATACATACATATACATACATACACCAAAGGCTTTCTTCCCCCTTACACGGGAGGTAGCCAAAAGACAAAGGCATAGAAACCACTCCTATCCATTCCATCCCCTATATACTCAACACCCCTTCATCCTCTTCCCTCCTTCTTATCTTGACACCTCCTGGATGACGGGTCATCCCTGCATCTTGTCCATTGTCCTGGGTCAGATGCAAGAATCATGGAGGTAGAAAGAGAGGCATTTAAGGGAGGCAGTAGAGAAGGAAAGATAGAATCTATATCTTTTCTTTTAATATATGTAGTCGCCAATAATAAATCATGCTACATGACTTTAGCCCAAGATCATGCCCTACTCACAAATTAAAAGATTTACAATACTGCAATTCGTTACTGTCCCCCTTGAGCATGTCATGTGTGTATGGTCACGACAG
>NC_134792.1:24418571-24421071 GCF_046742065.1 Oratosquilla oratoria
CAATATATATACATACATATATATATATATATATATATATGTATACATATTATATATATATATATATATATATATCCACCTCCGTTTATTTTTTACTCTCGTTTTTGAGGGGGGGGGAGTCAGGACCCCCGCGTGACAAAAACAAATTTCGCCAAACATATTCCAATGCCGCATGGGATTTATATTCATACGCGCGCAAAATGTGGAGAGATTCAGTATTCTCATGTTGGAGAAGAAGTGGATGCAGACTTTCCCAGAAAACTACTTAGAACGAAAGACTCCTTCAGAAAAGATATCGGCACGAAATAGTGCAGGTTTGCAGGAGGACCGGAGGAGAGGGAAAGAGGAGAAGGAGGAGGAAAACGAGGAAGAAGAGGAGAGAGAAGGAGGGAAAGGAGGAGGAAAAAGAGGAAGAAGAGGAGAGGGAAGGAGGGAAAGGAGGAGGAAAAAGAGGAAGAAGAGGAGAGAGAAGGAGGATAAGGAGGAGGAAAAAGAGGAAAAGAAGAGGAGGAGGAGGAGGAGGGAAAGGAGAGGGAAAAAGAGGAAGAAGAGGAAGAGGAGGGAAAGGAGAAGGAAAAAGAGAGAGAAGAGGAGTAGGAGAAGGAGGTGGGAGGAGGGTATGGGAAGAGGGTTAGGAGAAGGAGGAGAGGGGAGGAAAGGGAGGAGAGAGGAGAGGGGGAGAAGGAGGAAAGGGAGGAGAGGGGGAGACAGTTGAGATGGGGGAGAAGGAGGGGAGGGAGGGGAGGGAGGGGAGGGAGGGGACTGAGGGGAGGGAGCGACGGGAGGGGAGGGAGGGGAGGGAGGGGAGGGAGGGAAGGGAGAGATGGAAAGGAGGGGAGGGAGGGGAGGGAGGGGAGGGAGGGGAGGGAGGGGAGGGAGGGGAGGGAGGGGAGGGAGGGGAGGAGGTAAATGCAGTAGAGGGGGGAGAGGGAGGAGAGTGAAGAGATTAAGGAGAATGAGGAGAGTGAGGAGAGGAAGGAGAGGGAGGAAAGAGAGGAACAGATACGGAGAGTATGGAGATGAGGGGAGAGAGGGAGGAAGGGAGGGAGAAGAGAGAGGAGGGATAGGAAAGAGAGGAGAGAGAGGAGAGGAGGTGGGGAAGGATTAGTAAGAAGAGGAGAAAGAGAAAAGATGAGGAAAAGGATGCGGAAGGCCTTAGGCGGAAAAGAAGTGACAGGAGAAGAGAGTGGAGGAGGAAGAGGAGGTGAAGGAGGAGGAGGAGGAGGAAGAGATGAGGAGGAGGAAAAGGAGGAAGAGGAGGAGGAGGAGGAGGAGGAGGAGGAGGAGGAAGAGGAGGAAGAGAAGGTGGTGGAAGAGGAGGAGGAGGAGGAAGAGGTGGAAGAGGAGGAGGAGGAGGGAGGAGGAGAGAGGAGGAGGTAGAGGAGGAGGAGGAAGAGGAGGAGGAGGAGGAGGAAGAGGAGAGGAGGAGGGAGGGGGAGGAGGAAGGAAGAGGAGGAGGAGGAGGAGGAGGGGAGGAGGAGGAGGATAGTCCTCTTTCTACACTTTAATGCTTTTTGTTATCTTTCCTAATCTTTACTTCCTAATCACTATTCGGTCACTTATAATGAATTCCTACATGTTAAAACTCAATTACATTTCATTTGTTTAATCAATGAATCAAATAAATAAACAAATAAATTAAAAATTAATAAATAAACAAATAAATAGATATATAAATAGATAAATAAATTGATAAATAAACAAATAAGTAGGTAGATAAGTAAATAAATAAATAGATAGATAAACAAATGAATAAATAAATAAATAAATAAATAAATAACAATGGTCTGACGTTAACCAAAATAACATCATAAAGTTTTTTTTTCTTTTTATTCAAATAAGGAAAGGCTCTGAGGCTCAATAGAATCTAGGATTTCACAGAGTTCTATATTTTTGTTCTTGTTTTTTTTTCTATTTATTTATTAATCCATTGATTTATTTTCATTTATTTATTTATTTATTTATTTATTTTTGTAAAAGAGACGAGGAAACTATAGTGTCCTCTTTCAGGTCTCAGAAACTTTAGACTCAATTTATGGTAACACCATCGACCAATCAGCTGGAGATGTTGCCAGAAAAGGAGGCAAACTTTTTTCAGGCCCAATGAAACAGAGTAAAGTACCAACCATGGCTAATGTTTTGGTTTTGGTTAGCTTGATGGACACAGTGTTGATTAGCTCTGTTGTCCCTTTTATGAGGAAGGGGGGGGGGTAGAGATGAAACGTTAGACGAGAACGACGACGACGACGACGACGGAAAGACGACGTCGAAGACGAACACTAAGACGAAGACGCAGACGACGACGAAGACTAAGACTAAGACTGATACTAAGACTAAGACTGATCCTAATACTAAGACTGATCCTAAGACTAAGACTGATAATAAGACAGATACTAAGACTAAGACTAAGACTAAGACTAAGACTAAGACTAAGACTAAGACTAAGACTAAGACTAAGACTAAGACTAAGACTAAGACTAAGACTAAGACTAAGACTAAG
>NC_134792.1:24433571-24436071 GCF_046742065.1 Oratosquilla oratoria
GTACAAATCTCTTTTGTACCTAGGAATTTCTGATTACAGTGAGTCACAATAGTAGAAAGCACGTAGACAGATCTTTTGGCTCACAACGAGGATAGTTTCAGTCAAAAAAGAAAATTAAAAAATAAATAGATAAGTATGAACAAATGAGCTGATAAATAGATATATGAATAAATAAATAGCATGAATGATAGAATAAATGAAACTAGATAAAATAGATAAATGGATGAATTAATAATAAGTAGATAAATAAGTATATAGATAGGTAGATATATTAGAATAGCGTAGTATAGAGTAGCGCAGAATAGATTAGAATAGAATAGAAAAGGATAGAATAGAAGAGAACACAGTAGAATACAATACAATATAGTACAATACAATAGAACAGAATAGAAAGAATAGATGAAATAAAAGATAGAGTAGGATGTAGCTCAATTGCATCTAATACAAAAAAAAAGAAAAAACGAAATACGAAAAGAATATAAAACAAGCAAACAAAACAATCAATTAGCAAGCTGCAGCAGATTGCTTAGGTGCTTATCCAAATAAATCTTCAAACTTCGAGTTGTACCCTTCTCCTCTTTGCTAACCCTCGACTATAGTATGAGTAAGGAATTCCTGACGATGTTCAGGTAGTAGATATACTGCCTGTGGACACGGTGATGCTCCACCACGAAGCAACACTATGCAGAAAGTGGGTAGATGAAGATTACGAAAACAGAGACAAAAGATTGAAAAGGGAAGAGGAGTAAGATGGATTGCAAGGCGGGAGAATGAATAGAGGGAAGGGACAAGAAAGTTATAGGAGAATTGATGGGAAATGACGTAGACAAAAGGCAAACAGACGAAAGGAGAGCAAATCAGGAAACGGATCGGGAGGATAAGCCTGGGGCGAATCGAGAGGAGGAGGAGGAGGAGAAAGGAAGGAGGAATACAAGTGAGGGGAAAGATGAAAAAGGGGGCAAGTTTTGGCAAAATGTGCAGGATGCAAAAGTGGACTGAGAAAAGGAGACGCGATGGAAGCAATATATGTGTGTCAGACGGAGGGAAAGAAGAAAGAGAAGAAAGATGAACAGATATTTCATTTCAGCCTTCTGAAACATTCAATCTTCTTGAAGAGTTTTATTCTGACTATAGATCAATGATGGGTACCTGCACGCACCAGCCCTGTGAGATGGACGTCGGAGAAAATCATCTCCCCTCTATACACAGCTTCAGAAGCCATCAACACCCTCACCTCCTCCTGGGTGGGGGGTGGCCCCGAGGGGCCGATGTATAGTCTCCGGACTGGGTCCAAAATATCTGACTTCGAAGGTTTTCTCTTCACTTTTTCCCAAAAGGAGAACTGATTACCAGTGACTGGTGCCCTCCTCCTGCTTTTTCTCCTCCTCCTCCTCTTCTTCTTCGTCCTAGTCTTCTTCCTCTTTATCCTCTTCCTCTTCCTTCACCTTCTTCACCTTCTCTTACTCCTCCTATTCCTACTTTAAGCTGATGAGGCAAGCACTGACCCGAACTAATATCAAACAAATGTCCACAGTTTCTTCCTGGAGAAATCTATGGAAGGACCCAAGCTTCATTGCTGGCTACTGTAGTGCTGTGAGTTTCTATTCGACGAAACTTGAGACAAAATATTTCTGAAAATCACCAAATGATTTTATCAGTCTTATAAAGATCCTTCTTTGTATTGGTGATGTAAAGTGGGGAGACTACCCAAATCGAGGCCTATTTAGGATCTTTAGCAATTGTCTAGACTCGGTTCTTTGCCTCAGGACTGCTGAAAGAAAATATTCTTATGAAAACTATATACGATTTTCATACCAACCCGCTGTACCGCATTGTTTTCGATCTCACTTCCCACTCAGTGGGCTTGGATTAAAATCGTTTCTACTTGGCTTAGTAGTACAAACACACAGGGCAAAGTTGACTATTTGATAGCAGCTGTTTCTTGCTATATCATCTATGTATGCATATTCGTAGTCTTTATTCTGGCTTTCGCCAGCTATGTGTGCTTGTATTTTGCATTTAATTCACGTAATGAGGCTTATGACTGCCTTTTTACACAGAGACAGGACATTTTAATGTCGGAAGAGTCTCACTACGAAGGATCATCCGACTAAGGGCCTTACTAAGCACAGGCTGATGCAAACTAAATGTCGAGGATCGTTAGAGTAGGACGTTCCTATATATATGATATGACGAAGAGAACTTTTCAAGTGTTCAGGCGTGTGAGCCCACCATGCCAAGACTTCACGGTCCTTGCAGTACAAATGTATGATAAACAAGCATTGTACATCCGACTTTGATTAGACCCATTAACTCGCCTAACGTACAGTCCAACACGGATATGCATTTTTTTTTCTGAAAGAATCTCTACTCCACCCTTCACCTAAGCAACCTTACTCAACTCCACCCTCCTCAAATCCACCCTCCACCCTAACCTAACACGACCAATGAACATTTAATTTTGCATGCCGGCATGTGATTTTATTCATCTGAAGCTCCA
>NC_134792.1:24441071-24448571 GCF_046742065.1 Oratosquilla oratoria
AATTATTCTGTTTTTAATTTCGGAGGATATTGGTGTTGAGATCCCGTGGTGCGCGTGGCACGATGGTAAAGCGTGCGTACCTAAGACCATATTCAACCTGTGTTGTTGGTGTGATATTCTCTCAGGATAGAAAATTATTCATGTCACGGGTTATGTACAAGCCGAGTGGTGTGATTGAATTCAATTTTCACTCAAAAGTAATTTCGTTGTCTTCAATTTCCCTGATGCGACATGGGAAATGATTCCCGCCTCCCAGTGCCTAGCCTACATGCGCGCACACACACACGCATATGCACACACACACACACACACACACACACACGCACACACACACACACACACACACACACACACACACACACACACACACACACACACACACACACACACACACACACACACACACACACACACACACACACACACACACACACACACACACACACACACACACACACACACACACACACACACACACACACACACACATACACATACATATGCACATATATACAAAGAAACATATACGTGCATACATATATAAATATATGTACTCGTATATATGTATATATCTTATTATCTTTCCAAAATTATTCATTGTTACGAACATATTTCTTCCACGTGATGGCCTAACGATCGTTTTTGGATACCGTGGTGTTCCTCATCTTCTACCTCTCTTTCCCTCCTCTCTGGATAAAAATCCATCGAGGAACGATGTAACTGAAAAAAATGTATCGAAAATGGATAAATATATGGTAAATTCTATTATATTTACCGTAAATTTACGATTACAGCGTCGTAGATAAACTGCACTACTAGTGCTCTGTTCTGATATGAAAATTAACACAAGCTTAACTGTCCTCTTAGATCAGTACCCATTTTATGATATTTTATATATATTATTTTGTTAATTAGCACCATGGGATGTAAAAAGATATATACTTATTGTCATAAAAAGGCACAAAAAACGGCAACGCTGCAAATATTTTTCTCTGTATTTTCATAATAAAAGTGTTGGCAGGTAGGCTAGCGGTTCTATCCCATAAATACGGATTCTTAAATAGTGTACATAATGTATTACCTTATCCACCGCCATACAAATTGCCTGAACATACTCAATCTTCTCCCCTACTCTTCCATCTCCGTCACTTCTCGGAACCCACACCCCTAGATAGGTGAGCCTGGATCCCGAGCTTAATTTAGATCTGCTTGTCTAATCCCTCCTCCCACTCTCCCACTACCTGTTCCCAATCTCCCATACCTTTTAGTCCCAACAATGCCCAAAACCCGGGAGCCTACCACGACTAGAATCGGCGCAAGAATCACGATAGACCGAAGCTGAATAGGAGAAGAAACGACGTTAAGGGGAAGAACGATTTCGCGAGGTGTCTGTCTCCGAGGTGTCTGTCTCCAAAGATAGCATCTCCAACTCTTCAAGAATCCACCAGAAGCTCAACAAGGAGGTATTGACGTCCGACTTCGATGGGCCTTTCTCCCAACAGCTTTTGCCTGGCGGGGAACATTTAGGCCTTAAGCACACTGGCGACTTTGTAGAGCCACAAGTGGCTGCGTTTTGTGGCGGGGATATTTTCTCCCATAGGTTCCCATTGTTTTCAAGCTTTGCCGATCACACTTGTGTCTGGTGATCGGCAAAGCTTGAAAACAATGGGAACCTATGGGAGAAAATATCCCCGCCACAAAACGCAGCCACTTGTGGCTCTACAAAGTCGCCAGTGTGCTTAAGGCCTAACAGTGGCAAAGCCTTGAGCAATCAGAAGCTCTTCTTCCAACATGCTATCACTCGCTTTAGCTATTTGGGATGTCTTGTTTCAAGACAGGAGCCTAAATAGGACTGGCATCGCTCCTGTACCCTTCTCCCTCATCGTCTCGGGGCCCAAACCTGCGTACGTGTGTGTATATACTTGTGTGTTTATGCGTATTTGTTTGTTTGTTTGTTTGTTTGCGGGCGTGCGTGTGTGTGTGTATGTATATATATATATATATATATATATATATATATATATATGTATATATATATATATATATATATATATATATATATGTGTGTGTGTGTGTGTGTGTGTGTGTGTGTGTGTGTGTGTGTGTGTGTGTGTGTGTGTGTGTGTGTGTGTGTGTGTGTGTGTGTGTGTGTGTGTGTGTGTGTGTGTGTGTGTGTGTGTGTGTGTGTGTGTGTGTGTGTGTGTGTGTGCGAGCGTGTGTATGAGTGCGTATGTGTGTATGCTTGTGTGTATATGTTTATGTGTATGTACAGTATGCTTGTGCGTGAATATGCTTGTGTGTGTAAGCTTGTGTGTATGCTTATGTGTACATGTCTGTGTGTGCGAGTATATGTGCTGTACGCGCGTGTGTGTTTCTGTATTTCCGTGGGTGCGTTTTCCCTGTCCCGACCCCTCTGTGTAATCCGTGATCATTGGATGCAGTTTTCCTGACTGCAAAGTATTTTGCTTTTGTTATTTTCGCTGGATAATCACGTTGCCACCTTCTTTCCTCTCCCCTGAGCGTCAGCAGCCGTAGGGTCGCATTTATTTTTATTTTTTTCTTCAGGGGATAATTGTTGCAGTCCGCACGTTTTCTCTCTTGTTATCATAGAAGCTCTACATGGATATTTGATAATCACACGTTGGTAGGAAATAAAGTTAATACATTTTCATATGTGTATATATACACACACATATATATATATATATATATATATATATATATATATATATATATATATACATATATATATATATATATATATATATATATATATATATATATATATATATATATATATATATATGTGTGTGTGTGTGTGTGTGTGTGCCGGAAAAACACTAGAAGCGTGTGTTCTTGAAAACGCAAAGTTGACCACGAAGAAAAACTATTAAAGCAGAGCGCTTTCGTGTATTCAAATAATACATGTGTTATTTGCATTGAAGATGTGAATACACGAAAGCGCTCTGCTTTAATAGTTTTTGTTCGTGGTCAACCTTGCATATATATATATATATATATATATGTATATATATATATATATATATATATATATATATATATATATATATATATATATATATATACATATTTCTTTTTGTGGCTGCATCCTTTCAATTGCATAACTGATTTGGTGACATTAGAATATTTTCTACGGTTCCTCCTGATATTTTCTTTTATCTGAATATGTGTGTTTCTGTGTGCATGTGTTTGTGTGTGCGTTATGTACGTCGAAAATGTGTTTGCGCGCGCGTGCGCGTGTGTGTGTGTGTGTGTGTGTGTGTGTGTGTGTGTGTGTGTGTGTGTGTGTGTGTGTGTGTGTGTGTGTGTGTGTGTGTGTGTGTGTGTGTGTGTGTGTGTGTGTGTGTGTGTGTGTGTGTGTGTGTGTGTGTGTGTGTGTGTGTGTGTGTGTGTGTGTGCGTGTGCGTGTGCCTGTTTGTACATGCATGTGAGTGCGTGTGTACACCCTCTCGCGTAATGTACAGAAAATTACAATGTAATTGTAAATATTATTCAAATAAAGAAGAAAATGGTTGGGGAACATATTAAAGGAAGTACACGAATGAACATTTTATTATAAATTACACAAAGACCTAGAGGGGTAATAAACGATGCATCATAAAATTCACTCCAAACATTAGAAAAACAGTTTGTGATAAAGGCGACATATTAACTTGTCCAGAAAAAATAATATACATAATATGAACTCTTTCAATGTTGTGTTAGATTGTTTGCCAAAGTGATAGAAACTGTACTACTGAGTAGAATTATGCAATGTCTTTTCATAATCACAAGCTTTCCGAATGAATGTCTAATAAAGAATGATATATAAACTGCACAAATAGAAAAATATAGATAACAAGCATATTGTAAGTCTTGTCGAGTATCTAGAAGAAATAATAATCAGAGAAGGAACGGATTCTTGTTTCTAGAAAAAATACTATTCATAGTTTGAAGTGAGTCCTTGTCTAGTTAGGTACCTTCCTTATAAGGTGCAAGAAACAGCGTATGGTGTATATGATATAGAAAATAGGGTACTAACTAGAATGAAAACACTACTAAAAATGTCTTAATACATAGAGACTAGAGAGGTGCTGTAATTGAAAACTTCACATAATAAATAATGTACAGGTACTGCAAATGGATAATAACAAACAGAAAAATATACCCATGGCCCACCAGAGAAGAAAAGAATAATTGAGATTAAAGACGTAAAGATATACAAAGATTATACTATCACACATATACAGACGCAAAATGTTACAGTATAGGTTTTCAAAAAGAATGAAAAATTCATGAAAGTTAGTATCCGACTGAAGGAAGACATACAGAATCACACAATAACAGTACATAGTTGAAAGCAAGAATGAATATGAAAAAAATGTGGATGTCATTCATTGAATTATACATTATTCTCACCTTGTACAAAACTGCCCTACGGTAATTAAAGAATGGCTACCTTTAAAAAAACATTTTTTATTTAAAAAAAAAAATGCTCTGTGATGAACTCGTACTTATTCTGCAGAAAGATTACAGTGAGGAAGAACTACGCACCAATAGAGAAAGAGAATGCAATTAAGAACACAGTGAAAAGGAAAAAAGTGAACAACAAAGAACACGATAGAGTGAATGAAGATGGAAGACGGGAGGGAAGGTCAAGTAGCAAAGGGGACGAACGAACGGAGAAGAGACAAATGAGGGAACTGCAGAACGAAAAAATATGGAATATATGAATGGAAAAGGAAAGATTAGAAAAGAGGGGAAGAGGGTGGGGAGGAAGGGAATAAAAGTAAAAAGTTAAAAAGAACAGGAAGGAAGGGAGGCAAGACCTGAAGTAGAAATAATGAAAAAGGAGAATAGGGGTAGATGCGATAAAAGAGAGGGAACAACAAGAAAATACTGGAGAAATGGGGCGTCAGGGAAAGAATTCTGAGAAAAATAATGAACAAGAGAACAAAAGGGAGTATTAAAGTAAAGAACAACACTTGAGGGCAGGGGGAGGGGGAGGGGGAGGGGGAGGGGGAGAAGGGGAGAGGGGAATGAAAAGTGCGACAGGAATAAAAGAAATTGAAACAATGGAGATTCTAAGAAACAGCGCAGTAGAAAGAGAAAGAAAATACAAATGAACAGAGCGGAGGGAAATAAGAAAAGAGGAAGAATGAAGGCTTGAGAGGAAGTAGGAATAAGGAGAAGAAAGAAAAGTGGAAAAAAAAATGAGAATGAAAATTGGCCGGGAAATAAGGGAGAGACACAAGCGAAGAATGAGGTTGAAGTAGGAAGAAGACGGGGACAAGGAAAAGAATAGAGAAAGAAATTATATATAAAAGAAAGAAAGAGGGTGAGGGAAAATGAAGCAGCAGGGGGGGGAACCCGTGCGAACTGAGGAGGAAGAAGAGGGGAAGGAAGAGGAGGAAGAAGAGGAGGACGAGCAGGAGGGGAGAAGGAGGGGAGGAAGAAGAGGACGGGAAGGAGGAGGAGGGAAGGAAGAGGGGAGGGGGAGGAGGAGGAGGAGGAGGAGGGGAGGAAGAGGAATAGGGGAGGAGAAAGGGAGGAAGAGGAGGACGGGGAGGAGGAGGAGGAGGAGAGGAGGAAAAGGAAAAGAGGGAGGAGGAGGGGAGGAAGAGGGGGTAGAGGAGGAAGAGGAGTAAGAGGAGGAGGGTAGGAAGAGGAAAAGGGTGAGGAGGAGGGGAGGAAGAGGATGATGGGAAGGAGGAGGAAGAGGAAACGGAGAAGGGTGAAGAGGAAAAAGGGACATATTAGAAGGGGAAGAAGATGAAGGTAATGAAGAGGAAGAGGAAGGCGAAACTGAGTAGGAAGGAAACCTATGAAAATAGAAAGAAGATAAGAAGAGGAAGAGGAGCAGGAATAGGAGGAAGAGCAGGGAAGAAGAAGAACAGGGAAGGGGAAGAGGAGAGAGAGAGGAGGTAAGGAAGTGAGGAACGGGAGGGGAAAGGAAAAGCAAAGAGAAGGGTAATGAAGGAGAGAGAGAGAGAGAGAGAGAGAGAGAGAGAGAGAGAGAGAGAGAGAGAGAGAGAGAGAGAGAGAGAGAGAGAGAGAGAGAGAGAGAGAGAGAGAGAGAGAGAGAGAGAGAGAGAGAGAGAGAGAGAGGAGGAGGGGAGAGAGAGAGAGAGAGAGAGAGAGAGAGAGAGAGAGAGAGAGAGAGAGAGAGAGAGAGAGAGAGAGAGAGAGAGAGAGATAGGAGGGAGAAATGAGGGTGAAGTTAAGGATGAGGGTGAGAGTGAAGGTGAGTGTGGGTGTGGGTGTGTGAACATGAGTGTGTGAGTGTGTGTGTGTGTGTGTGTGTGTGTGTGTGTGTGTGTGTGTGTGTGTGTGTGTGTGTGTGTGTGTGTGTGTGTGTGTGTGTGTGTGTGTGTGTGTGTGTGTGTGTGTGTGTGTGTGTGTGTGTGTGTGTGTGTGTGTGTGTGTGAAGTTAAAGTGAGGATGAGGATGAGGATGAGGGTGGAGATGAGGGTGAACGTGAAGGTGAAGATGAAGAATACGAAGGTAAAGTTGAAATTGAAGATGAAGGTGAGGGTGAGATGGACGGTAAGATGAAAGGGAGGATCAAGGAAAGGGGAAAGGGAAGGTGAGGGGAGAGTTATAAAAGAAAGAAAATCCAGGAAGGGGAAAGGGTGAGTCGACGAGGGGAAGTGGTGGAAAGGGGTAGAAAGGAAGAGGGGGAGAGGGGGAGAGACGGAGAGGGGAAAGAGGAGAGGGGAGAGAGAAAGAGGGGAGGGGGAGTGAAGTAGAAAGGAGGGGAGGAGAGGGAAAGAGGGGAAGGGAGAAGGGGAAAAGGAGAGAGGGGTGAGGGGAAGAGGGAGGCAGCACGAAAACAGAAATTGGATCTAATGTATGCGACAGTCCAGCGATAGTGACGAGAACATGAACCAGAAGTTATGGCCACAAAGTGTCTGATCACAGTTCTTCATGGCCGATGTGCTTTGAAAAGAGACGAGACAATTTGAAACGATAGTTAAGTCTCTTGCCAACTCTGTCTAGATAAAGCTTTTGAAAAATGTAAAGCACTTGCTCGATTATTTTTCTATGTTATTTTATAGGTAAGGTGATTTTATTGACTAGAGGGTCAAGCTAGTGACAGAACAGAGTCTAGATAAATAAATTTTTCTTTGCTTCCAGAGTTTATTGTTTGATTATGTCGCTGAATTAAAAAGAAAATCTGTCATAGTCTTACCCCATTTTACATCAGCTATCCTCTTTGTCTCCTTCACCTTACGTTTTGTTTTTCCTCTTATCTTTGTGAACCTCTCACACACTTTTCTTATAACCATTCAGCGTACACTTGCTTCTTCTCTTCTACTACCATCTTTACCTCTTCACCACACTATTCAGCATCCTTCCTTCTATTCACCCCTAGTCCTCCTCGTTCCTTTTTGCACACTTTGTCACTTTCTCGTTGAAACGTGTTTATATTTATTATTTTTTACCCTTACCTTCCGTCTATCACTCACCATTTTAAAAACTTATTCTGTTATTTGTTCT
>NC_134792.1:24458571-24476071 GCF_046742065.1 Oratosquilla oratoria
CTCTTTCTTTGTTTTCTTATTGTGCATACGATAAAAAAAATAAAGATGAAAAAAATCACGAACTCAACAGGCGTTAGCATAAGTCTGAATATATGCCGAAAAATATATTTCTTTAAAACGCAATCGCATATATTTACGTGCTTGGATGTGTAATACGGTAAAGTCATGATATAATAATGTAAATCCAGATCTCTATAAAAAAAAAACATTAATTTGTATGTGCCCCTTTAGCTACTCATAAGAGTATTTTGAAGTATTTTAAAAATACATAATTCATCTTATCTAATGCTGGGAGATATTTCTAATGTGTAAACTTTTACCTCAAGAAATAATGCTTCATTTATCCTAGATAATTTTTGTCCACCTTGTCACTTGTCCTTGCTATATATATTTTTACCTTGTGAATTTGTATTCTCGTTGGTGCTAGACAATTGTATTCCCCTGACGTTAACATCCATAGTCCAAGTCATGGCTTATAAAGAATATATATATTTCTTTAATATTATTTCTGATTCTATATTGCTCTTCATCCTGTCATTCAGAGAGTACCTCTTTACACGGAACGAAAAGTAATTTTTTTTCATGTCTTTGATTGTATGGGGCTGATCTATACTTTTTCTAATCTTTTTGTTCATTTATAATAAAATCTGCTTCGCTGATAATCAACATAGGAATATGCACCAATACAATAGAAAAATCTTAATACGTTTTATGGACATACCATAACCCACACACAGGACAAAAAAGGAATTTAAGTTTTTCCTAAAGACTTTAACATTAAAGACTTACTTTCCAGTTTACGCTTGAAAACACTCTCCACACATCTCGTGATGATTTGCTCATGATCAACAACTGATCTAAATTTACAATTATCAAGTTCCAAAACAATGTCCGTTTAGATCAATGAAAAACAGAAATTCAACATAAACAGTCTCATAAAAAGACAAGTTTATCGTAAAACGCAAATATAGAAATTCAGAAAAATTAATTTTGCTGTGTCTTCCTTATTTTCTAGTTTATAAGTCAAAGTTTATGCTTGATTCGATGCAGCGCATAAGTTATATTCATAATAAGAAGTGATAGTACTGACATGAGTATGTCTACATTTTATGTAATATGTATGTGAGTTTTGTCACCTTATGCCCAGCAAGCAAACATCTCGTTAAATCACTTTTAGAAGATAAAAAATAAAATGCATATATACCTGTTCGAATATATGCGCATGTATATGTATATGTATATGTATATGTATATGTATATGTATATTTATATGTATATGTATATGTATATGTATATGTATATGTATGTGTATTTTATATGTATATGTATATGTATATGTATATGTATATGTATATGTATATGTATATGTATTTTTTTATGTATATGTATATGTATATGTATATGTATATGTATATGTATATGTATATGTATATGTATATGTATATGTATATGTATATGTATATGTATATGTATATGTATATGGATATGTATATATATATTTATGTATGTATGTGTTGAGTGATTTTAAGTCGGTTGGCAGAGAGACGATTCTTACTGATATTCGTCCTGCTGGTTGGTATTTATCGTTGTTCCGTATGTGACACCTGAATAATCTTACATTTTCGAAAGCTCTACATCACTAAGTCCTTTTGCGTAACGTAAAAAGTCACATGTACTTAAACGTGAAATGTCTTACCAGTTTTCAGAATAAGATCATACAGATACTTATGATACTTAATATTTCTACACACACAAGTTACCTCTCCCTCTTTGATGGATAATCAAGATGTCTTATTGGGGTCTTTCCCCCTTCTGAACTAACGATCAATTACTACATAGTTCGTAACTTTTTGGTTCCTAATATCCTCTACGCACGACCCAAGTCTGCCCCATCCTCCCTCCATTATGTCTTCCTTCTTTGTCGACGAATCTCGAGAGCTCGTTGCTTATTGGCCCATCTACTTCGTTCTCTTCTATTATCTCTATATACATTTCTATGTCAAACCTGGATGCTGCGCATATGTGTGAAACGTTCGCATACAACTTAATCTATTAAACTTGGGCTTATGATATCAGCGATGGATGACTTGTTGAGTTCAAGGAAAACGGAATTTTACATATTCCTCATAATCCAATCGATTTCCGGTTTTGAAAGTCTTTGCATCTCTTTCCTTATTACAGAAAATTCTTTAAACAAATACTCTTTTTTGTCTTTTTGCCTCTCCTTTTGGTTCAATCAAAGCAAATGTCATTTGGTTTTGACAGTTTAGTTAAGGAGTTATGTTAAGAAGATTTTCATATGATATATAACCGGCAACGGACAACAGTTTGAACCGCGCGTTACTACAAATAACTGATGTGTTGTTTTCTGAATAGGACGAAATCAGTGTAGTGTGGGTTAAGATACTGTGTTGTGATTGCTTCTGGGGCAATTCGAATCCGGCGTCAGGCCTATTCTGTGTTAGTATTGTTTCGATACTGGATGGTGGCTTGAGAACAATTGTGCTAATGTGAGTTTTGTTGTTCAATGAATCATTTGCTCAGTGGGACAATGTCCGATTTTTTGGTCATATTTAGAGGCTTGTTTTTAGCAAAACAATACAAAACAAAACAAAACACAATAAAACAAAGGAGAACACAACAAAATAACGTTTAATAAAATTGAATACGATTAATTTAAATAAAGCAATACAAAAATATAAAATGATAGTAATGGAAAAAACAATATAGAATAAAATAGAATAAAATAAATTTAAATAAAATGAAAAAATAAGAAATATGCAATTAAAACAAAACAAAACGCAACAAAATTAAATTAAATACAGTAGAATTAAGTAAAATAAAACAAGGCAAAATATATATAATGATGATAAAAATAAAAAATAAAACAAATTTAATAGAAAAAAAATAACGAAAAAATAAAACAAAATAAGAAATATACAATTAAGCAAAACAAAATCTAATAAAACAAATGAGAATATAATATATGAATAAGATGAAATATGACAGCTTGTGAGTCCACGTTGACTGGTGTGCCTCTTTGTGCGCATAGAGTAGATTTGCATTCAGGAAATCGTCAATTACTTCAATCGTAGTACATTCGATTTATTGCGCTGGACATTTCAATTTCTAAATTATTCGTTAAAAACCGTAAAATTGGCAAAT
Source organism: Oratosquilla oratoria (assembly GCF_046742065.1). Classification (NCBI taxonomy): domain Eukaryota; kingdom Metazoa; phylum Arthropoda; class Malacostraca; order Stomatopoda; family Squillidae; genus Oratosquilla; species Oratosquilla oratoria. Next base: position 24,461,737 of record NC_134792.1, read on the forward strand.
TTTTGCTAAATTTTGAGCCCTGTTACCGGCCAAATAGATGAAACTCCAGGAAAATCAGATTTTTATTGTAATCAATTTGTCAAAGCACGTATTTTTTTTTTTTTTTTTGAGGGTGTAGTAGTGAAAACATTGAATTTCTGATATACGCATTTATTAACATGCTACCTTTGATCGATCACACTAATGAGACTATGTTGTAAAATTTTAAGATTTATAAACATCCATACCTAAAGATATGTTCTATCGATGAACAACTAATGTCACTATCATTTCCGGTTACAAAGATCCGATGCATATACTGTATATATATAATATACATATATATATCTATATATATATATATGATATATAATATACATATATATACATATATATATATATATATACATATATATATATATAAATGTATATATATATGTATATATATATATATATATATATATATATATATACATATATTGAAAATCACGATTTCGATACACTTTTGTTTATGCACTACGAATTGAGATGTTAGAATCACTCAAATTATAATGAATTGCCCACTGTTCGATAGCAGATCAATCACTCTACGCATCGTTGCCAAATTCATGGGATTACTTAAACACTGTGACCATCAAAGCGGAAAAAATGCGTACACACACGGAAAAACATACAGAAAGACTCTCTTATCACAAATAGTAATACTCGCGATATAATACAAATATATTGACACATCGAGCTTTCCACGGATCTCTCAGGCAAGAAACGTTCAACTATTGTCACTCTCGTGTTAGTGTGTGAAAATTTCTATCACCAGCTTATACTAACGTATACTATTATATATGTATATTAGATTTGTATATATATATATATATACATATATATATACATATATATATTTGTATATATATATATATAAACATACATATATATATATATATATATAATTTTATGACAGTTGCATGCAGGGTTCGAACCCGCTGTACTCGGCTATCCGTAAATTACCTGTACGGTGCCCTAGACCACTACACCACAGAGGCTATAAAATCCTTGAAACCTGGAATCGAACTGATTCCCGAGGGAAGGAAGATCACTTATTACGGCGATCCGAATTCCTGTTTTACTCAAGGACCAGCCCACCAGTGGTATGGGGTAAGGACCGGGACGAACCCCTTTCACGCTTATCGCCATTGTAACTATGAGAGAAATACGCTAATGGCAGCGACATCAAACCGATAATAGGGCACCGTACAGGTAATTTACGGATAGCCGAGTATAGCGGGTTCGAACCCTGCATGCAACTGTCATAAAAATTATCGGTTTGATGTCGCTGCCATTAACGTATTTTTCTCTCTCTCTCTCTCTCTCTCTCTCACACACACACACACACACACACACACACACACATATATATATATATATATATATATATGTATATATATATATATATATATATAGGTGTGTGTGTATGTATATATATATATATATATTATCTATATCTATATATATATATGTGTGTTTGTGTGTGTGCGTATCTATGTATGTGTGCGTGTGTGTATGTGTGTGTGTGTGTGTGTGTGTGTGTGTGTGTGTGTGTGTGTGTGTGTGTGTGTGTGTGTGTGTGTGTGTGTGTGTGTGTGTGTGTGTGTGTGTGTGTGTGTGTGGGTGTGGGTGTGGGTGTGTGTGTGAATGTGTACGTGTGTATATGTGTGTGTGTGTGTATCTGTGTATACCAAGATTTATGTGTGCCTTCATCTACCTCTACATGTCATAATATATCATCACACATACACACACGTATATATTAGTATATGTAAATATATATATATATATATACATATATATATATATATATATATATATATATATATATATATATATATATATATATATACATACATATATGAATATGCGAATAAATCACAAAAACACGTGATTCACAAAATGTGTAATAAAACCACTTGGAAAATCAAATGCAAGGTGACCGAACGTTTTTCGTCTATCTAAGAAATTTTCAAAGGTCACCTTTGAAAATGTCTTAAATAGACGTTCAGTCACCTTTCATTTTTTTCGAAGTGGTTTTATTACACACACACACACACACACACACAGATATATATATATATATATATATATATGTCTATATATATATATATGTATATATATATAAATATATATATATATATATATATATATATATATATATATATATATATACATAAAGTACAAAGAAAAGAATACAATAAGCGTAACAGTTATATGGCTAACAGACTGAAACAAACGAAGGAAAAAGAAAGTTCTTGTAGATATATGGTGAAGATCAAATGTGTGATATTTTCTGCAAGGAGAGTTCAAATGTCTAAATTAATCTATACTGCTGTCTTTTGGCCAATTCTTTAGATATATGGCTGTCCAGTCTATGTAATCCTAAGTTTTGGTTGTATTGACAAAATGGGTAGATCTATCCAATCAAACTGTACTTTTGAAGGAGTGAGTTTTGTAGAGTGGGGATGGCGGTTGTGTAAAACTGATACAGAAGGATTCGATTGAAATTGAATTATTCTATATAAGTATCATGTGGGTTTGGAAACCTTTTATAATTCCTGTTTTTAAATTGGTTGTAGAGGGATCTCGTGTTTTGTATCATTTGTACATACAAGCAAGTATGTACACTAAACTCACAAATTCACACGGTATATACAATATACATATATATCTTCACACACACACACACACACACATATATGTATATATATATATATATATATATAAATATATATATACATATATATATATATATATATATTATATATATATATATATATATATATATATATATATATATACATATAATGACATGAATATAATGCAAAATAAGATTCTTTCCACACACCAGAATATCTTGTTTTTGTTTCTTTGACATCATAAATCTTAACAAAATAAATATATATTCACTTTGTTTTACATAAATGAACAGAACAGGTTCTTAATTCCCAAATCATCTAAAAATTCTTTGTAGGAAAAGTCAACAAAAGTGTTAAAATACAACCAAAGACTCGTTTCCCAATATCAGTCTCAAGGGGCTTTCCCCTCCTTATATCTTTGGATTAGCTAAGACACAAAAACCTTCCCATTTGGCAGATTGAGGTCTCCTTTGCCCCACCCCACCCCCCACCCCCACCCCCCACCCCCACCCTCCCCTCGTCCCTTCTCCAACCGTAAAAACGACCTATCTATGTATTTACTGAACTCTTTAAATTCATATGAAATTTGTAGAAAAAATACACATTGTGCTTGGTGTTATGTTTTGATGCATATAATACATACATACATACATACATACATACATACATACATACATACATACATACATACATACATACATACATACATACATACATACATACATACATATATACATACATACATACATAAGATAGGTAAAGAATGAACGAAATAAAATATCTAATCGTATACAATGTAATTTGAAATATAAAAAATCAAATAAGAATATTCTTGATAGGATCAAACGAATAGAGATCGGTAATAGAGAAAGAGGTACAGCGGCAGACTAAAGAGGGCAAATAAAACAAGTAAAAATAAAATAATTTAAAGACAAAAAAAATGAAAAAAAATGGCGACCAGAAGCTGTGCATGCATAAGCTAGTATATATATAAATATATACTAGCAAAATATGGTATTCTCACAACAGACTTATAATGGGTAGAACAAAGGTAGATGAGTCTATGCCCAAACCATTGGCCCTTTGTTACAGAGCCTGATGTTAATGATACTCTTAACCTTGTTCTGGGTGGCAAAGAATACACATGAAAAGTCTAAAGTACAGTCTATTTTGAAATATAGCAAAAGGCACGAAACACTGGACAAGCGTGTAGCTGTCGTCGACGCCACAAGTAGACTGAGGTGACGCCAACATTCCCGCCAAAACTGCCCAAGCCAAGCCTTGCGGGCATCCGATAAAAATAATAAATACAACAACACTACTGAAATTTATACATACAATATCACACTAATATAAATATAATATACACATTACAATATAAATATATACACATCGTGCCAACACAACCTCTTCGCTACAATTATGTACTTCACAATTTTTTTTCTCTGGCGAGCGTCAAGTGGTCTCGTTTAGCTGAGGGCGGACTCAGTTCTTGAAGAGGTTAAATCATTCTGAAAGACAAGAATTCATACTTGTACGTTTAGTTTAAGTTGAATATTGACATACGAGCACATTCGGTATTATTGGTAAATATAAGCTGACGACTTGTGAAAACCAGTCTGTAATGGCAAAAGAGACCACACGGAAGCATAATTCTTGCAGCTTGCCAGGGGTTTCGAAAAAAAAAAAAAAAGAGGGAGAGAGAGAGAGAGAGAGAGAGAGAGAGAGAGAGAGAGAGAGAGAGAGAGAGAGAGAGAGAGAGAGAGAGAGAGAGAGAAATCATCCATTTATCATCTTCAGCTTACATTGCATACATGGTGTACCCCCCGAAAAATGTACTCACTCTTTGAAATGTTTTGTATCGTTGTGAAATCAAATGATGGTCATTTGTTTGAGCATTTGCGAACACGCAGAGGGGACGGGGGAAAAGACTAAGCACTTCTTCAGTTCAAAGTGATGGCCACCATTTTCCAGACACGGCTGAAATCGTGGATCAATGCATTCGAAACTTTACAAAACACTTCACAGAATAATACTTATTTTTGGGACACTGTATTTAGCTCCAATTGGCGCCGGGTGATTGTATTTAGCTTAAGATAAATTCCCGGACCGAATAGACAGAAGCGTCTCTTGTCCCTAACTTTGCGACCTAATTTAGGTATTCTTGTTTTGCTGAGGTTAAGCGATTTAAATCAGCCAAAAGATGATTCCTGGGCAAACGGACCAATCAGCAATCGGTTCTTTTCTCGTGTTTCTTTTATCACAAAACTCGGTGGAATAGATTTCTATTTTAGATAATTTTCTTCTTAACATCAGGTCCTCCAATGTGCCTTTTCACAGTTGAATTCTCCTAATATTATTGTAATAGATTTCAACTTTCAAGTGTCAGACTGTTGTTCACATATCAGTTATTGTCTTTCATATAAGTACTTTTTACTTATATATATATATATATATATATATATATATATATATATATATACATATATATTTTTTTTTTTCTTGGGGTCTGGTAGTACCATTTTACAAAATTTTCTTATAGCCTAAAAAGAGTATTTCCTTGTCATTCTCTTGGTTATTCCGGTGCAAGCACCAGCCTTTTATTCATCTAGTTTCCCTTGAGTTCTGCTTTTCCTTATTGTGTCACGTCTTTCTTTTGTGACTCTTCTTGATTGTTGTCTTCAGTTTGAATCAATTCTTAGAATCATTCAATGCATCTCACGTTGGAGGTCTATAGTTGCGAGTATTGGTTCCGAAGCCTGCATGGTAATAACACAGTTGGCCCGAGATGTCGTGGTGGTGTTGACATGAGCGGAATCTCGGGGATGGCCACTAGTAGGTTGTATGGGGCTACCAGCGCCGATAGTTAACGCGTGTAGTGGTGGTGGTTAGAACGTCGTCGTGGAGTGGTGGTGGACCTGTGTTGTAGATGTGTTGGGAATCGGCGGTCTGGGCGTCTTCGAGTACTTGTAGCTCATCGTCGTCCGTGAACTCCACGTTGAGTATCCTGGAAAAGATACCGCTAGGGAACCGTTGCAACCACAGGACTCGAAGCATGTCACTGGTCTTTTGGCTGTCGTTGTCTGTGGAGGAGATACGGGTTAGTGCCCGCATCTCTAGGACGGTGTCTGAAGGACGTGAGGAATGCCTTCAGTTCGGCATATTTGATGGGTTCTCTACATTTGGGGTCTAGCCACTCCGCGATGAGTTCCAAGGTTTCGTCAGGGAGGGTGGCGAGGACGTAATCTCCTTGCGACGTCTCTTGACTGACCTTTTAAACAATCTAAACTGGACCTCCGCACAGCGGAACCAAGTGGAGGTGTTGACGGGGTTGAAGGTGGGAAGCTGGATGGGCGGCGATGTCTCCATTGCGTCGGAGTCGGCGGCGGCTGCGTCGTGGGAAGAAAGCTTTAGCGAGTCAGCATGAGAGACGGCGGGAAGGCAAGCGGTTGCTGCGGCCTCATCGATGGGATCACCAATAGAGCGGGAATGCTACACGTGCGTGTTACAAAGACCACGGTTAAATCTTGAATGGTTTATCGGCAAAATTACAGGTAATTTATACAAACTATCGGCTCAGGTGATGTGCAACTGAGCCAATCACGTATAAGGTGCGAGCTAATCAGGAGCGGTGTAGGGCCTCGTTTACTTATCTACCTGCCTGGTGAGATCGACCCCGCAAGTAATTTTATCTGACCTCATATAGGCGGCAGAAACCTCACATATCTAATAATTCTCCTCTGTCTTATAACAGGTATGTATCATTTCAGGCAAGATTTTATATATTTATTTATTTATTTATTTATTTATCTATTTATTTATTTATCTATCTATCTATTTATGTATTTATTCATATACTTATTCATTTATTTATTTATTTTTATTCTAGGTGGTGCTATACAACTTCATCTAGGGCACCGGTAGTTAAGGCTTGTAGCTGCGGCGTCGACCAGACCCTTGTTGTCGTGGAGTGGCAGTGGATCTATAGACAGGATTTAATTATGGGAACCTGGTCACCCCTCCGAGGCCTGGCCTACTCAGCTGGGCGCAAATATTCAAATGTAGGCAAAGCTTCCGAAGGAGATTGTAGACCTTTCGTAATGTACCGTAATGTTACACGATTTGCTCATGGGACGCCGGCGAGCTGTTTGAGGCAAATTGTTACTCTCGCAAATGACTACATTCTCCTCGCCTCTGCCCACGAAGAAGAAGAAGAATGAGAAGAAGAAGAAGAAGAAGAAGATATAAAAGAAGAAGAAGAGGAAGAAGAAGAAGAAGAAGAAGAAGAAGAAGAAGGAGAAGAAGAAGAAGAAGAAGAAGAAAAAGAGGAAGAAGAAGAAGAAGAAGAAGAAGAAGAAGAAGAAGAAGAAGAAGAAGAAGAAGAAGAAGAAGAAGAAGAAGAAGAAGAAGAAGAAGAAGAAGAAGAAGAAGAAGAAGAAGAAGAAGAAGAAGAAGAAGAAAGAAATGAGAAGAAAAAGAAGATGAAGAAGAAACAAAACAAAAAGAAAAAGAAGGAAAAGAAGAAGAAAAAGAATATCTAATTGATTTAAGTGAGCATTTCCTATTCCGCACAGTTTTGTATCATCAGCAAATTTGGAGACAATATATTCCAGCTCGTGGTCTATATCATTTATATATACTATGAATAAAACTGAGCCAATAATTGAACCCTGAGTATCTCCACTTGTAAAAATTTTCCAACTAGAAGGTTTGCCATTTAGAACAACTCTCTGTTTTCGATCGTTTAACCAATTACTACTCCAACTTATTAGGGTACCACTTATTCCGTGTAGAGCTAATTTAGTAAGTAGTCTTTCGTGGGGGACGGTATCAAAAGCTTTTGCAAAGTCTAGATATAATAGATCTATATTGTTTATTTTACCATAATTCGAGACAGTTAATTTATCAGAGTTAAGATACATACACACACACACACACACACACACACACACACATACACACACACACACACACACACACACACACACACACACACACACACACACACACACACAAATATATATATACATATATATATATATATATATATATATATATATATATACAGAACTCCACCGGATCTTCAGGACTTCACCGGATATACAGGACTTCACTGGATTTACAGGACTCCACCGATTCTACAGGACTCCACCTTACCTATGGGACTCACCCGGATCTACAGGACCTCATCGCATCTAAAGGACTCAACCGCATCTACAGGACTCCATCGTACCTATAGCACTCCACCTGATCTACAGGACTACATCGGATTTACTGAAGCCCGCATGATCTACAGGACTCCTCCGGATCTACAGGACTTCATCGCATCTAAAGGACTCCACCGTATCTACAAGACTCCATCGGATCCACAGGATTTCTCCGGATCTACAGGACTCCACCTGTGTGTGTGTGTAAAACAATACCGTCATACGGTTCTATTCAGCTGAGGGGCTGCCTTTGCCCATTTTCTGAAGAGCCCATATTATCGAGTAAAAGCCCATTTTCTTTGAGCCCGAATTAGCCCATTTCTTAAGCTCATTTCATGAGGTAAAAGCCCATTTTTGAGGAAAGAGCCTATTTAACGGAATGAAAGCCCTTATATGTGTGTTCTAAGCCTTTATCAGCCCAGTTCATAAGCCCATTTCTTCAAGTAAAAGCCCGTTTTTTGAAGAAATGCCCATTTAGCGGATTGGAAGCCTTTGTATGTGTCTTCTCTGAGGCCGAACTAGTCCAGTTACGAAGCCCATTCGTGTGGAATAGAAGCCCTTGTATGTGTTTTATTTGAGCCCGAGTTAGCTCATTTCTTAAGCCCATTTCATGAGGTAAAAGCCCATTTTTGAGGAGAGAGCCCATGTAATGGAACGAAAGCCCTTATATGTGTGTTCTAAGCCCTTATTAGCCAAGTTCATAAGCCCATTTCATCAAGTAAAAGCCCGTTTTTTGAAGAAATGCTCATTTAGCGGATTGGAAGTCTTTGTATTCGTTTTTTCTAAGCCCAAATTAGTCCTGTTACGAAACCCATTCGTGAGGACGTTGTCCGTTTTTCAGTTCCTTTCGGGATTTGTTCGAATCTCCAGTCACTTCGGAAACCCAGGCGTTCTTCGGGGAAAGAAAAAGAAAGAAAGAAAGAAGAAGAAGAAAAGCGTCGTCCAGGCACCGCGCCGGCTACGGGCTGGATGACGAGAAAGAAAGAGAGACGGACAGACAGAGACAGAGAGAAAGAGAGAGAGAAAGGCAGACTGAGAAAGAGAGAGAGAGAGAAAGAGAGAGAAAGGCAGACAGAGAGAGAGAAATTCCCCTCAAAACGTTCTGGAAGTCCGTGTGTGACCGAATCATCAGGAGACCTCTCTGGTCAAGTCGGTGACGGGAAGAAGTCCTGCGCTCTTCGGAAGAAAGAAATCTCCTGAGGACTTAGGCGTGGGTTGCCCATTCCCTTTCCGCTGCCTCACTTGGAAGCTCCCTCGCCCATCTAAGGGAGCTCCCGACTTCTTCTTCAGTGTCGTCTGTTTCGACGAAGGAGTCTACCGGACTCCAAGCCCTTTAGGCGTCGCTCCGCCGAGTGAAAGCGCCCTTCGTGAAATAAAAACTGCCCCCGACTTCCTATGGATTTGGTTTAACATAGCTCGTACGGATATGAGCAAGTCTACAACCGAGATTGGCACTGTGATGTGTTGATGTTGACAGTTGCAATGGTAGTCGTCGTCGATGCAGCAGCAGCAGCATTAGTATTAGTATTAGTATTAGTATTAGTATTAGTATTAGTATTAGTATTAGTATTAGTATTAGCATAAGTAGTAGTAGTAGTAGTAGTAGTAGTAGTAGTAGTAGTAGTAGTAGTAGTAGTAGTAGTAGTAGTAGTAGTAGTAGTAGTAGTAGTAGTAGTAGTCACCGAAGTAATAGACGTAGTTGTAGTAGTAGTTGTAGTTCTTATAGTTGTAGTTCTTGTAGTTGTAGTTCTTGTAGTTGTACTTCTTGTAGTTGTAGCTCTTTTACTTGTAGTTCTTGTACTTGTAGTTCTTGTACTTGTACATGAGCGCGCGCGCGCGCGCGTACACACACATACACACACACACACACACACACACACACACACACACACACACACACACACACACACACACACACGCACGCACGCACGCACGCACGCACACACGCACGCACGCACGCACGCACACACGCACGCACGCACGCACGCACGCACGCACGCACGCACGCACGCACGCACGCACGCACGCACGCACGCGAGCACACACACGCACACACACACACACACATATATATATATATACATATATATATATATAATGTATATATATATATATATATATATATATATATATATATATATATATATATATATACAGAACTCCACCGGATCTACAGGACCTCACTGGATTTACAGGACTCCACCGATTCTACAGGACTCCACCGATTCTACAGGACTCCACCGATTCTACAGGACTCCACCGATTCTACAGGACTCCACCTTACCTATGGGACTCACCCGGATCTACAGGACCTCATCGCATCTAAAGGACTCAACCGCATCTACAGGACTCCATCGTACCTATAGCACTCCACCTGATCTACAGAACTACATCGGATTTACTGAAGCCCGCATGATCTACAGGACTTCTCCGGATCTACAGGACTTCATCGCATCTAAAGGACTCCACCGCATCTACAAGACTCCATCGGATCCACAGGATTTCTCCGGATCTACAGGACTCCACCTGTGTGTGTGTGTGTGTAAAACAATACCGTCAGACGGTTTTATTCAGCTGAGGGCTGCCTTTGCCCATTTTCTGAAGAGCCCATATTATCGAGTAAAAGCCCATTTTCTTTGAGCCCGAATTAGCCCATTTCTTAAGCTCATTTCATGAGGTAAAAGCCCATATTTGAGGAAAGAGCCCATCTAACGGAACGAAAGCCCTTATATGTGTGTTCTAAGCCCTTATTAGCTCAGTTCATAAGCCCATTTCTTCAAGTAAAAGCCGGTTTTTTTTAAAGAAAAGCCCATTTAGCGGAATGAGAGCCTTTATATGCGTCTTCTCTGAGACCGAATTAGTCCGGTTACGGAGCCCATTCGTGTGGAATAGAAGCCCTTATATGTATTTTTTTAGATCGTATTAGCCCATTTCTTAAGCTCGTTTCATGAGGTAAAAGCCCATTTTTTTAGGAAAGAGCCCATTTAAAGGAACGAAAGCCCTTATATGTGTGTTCTAAGCCCTTATTAGCCCAGTTCATAGGCCCATTTCATTAAGTAAAAGCCCGTTTTTTGAAGAAATGCCCATTTAGCGGGATGAGAGCCTTTATATGCGTCTTCCAGTTACGAATCCCATTCGTGTGGAATAGAAGCCCTTGTATGTCTTTTCTTTGAGCTCTAGTTAGCCCATTTCTTAAGCCCATTTCATGAGGTAATAGCCCATTTTTGAGGAAAGAGCCCATTTAACGGAACGAGAGCCCTTATATGTGTGTTCTAAGCCCCTTAAGCTCAGTTCATAAGCCCATTTCATCAAGTAAAAGCCCGTTTTTTGAAGAAAGGCCCATCTAGCGGAATAAAAGCCCTTATATGCATCTTCTCTGAGCCCGAAATAGTCCTGTTACGAAGCCCATTCGTGAGGACGTTGCCCATTTTTCAGTTCCTTTCGGGCTTTGTTCGAATCTCCAGTCACTTCGGAAACCCAGGCGTTCTTCGGGGAAAGAACAAGAAAGACAGAAAGAAGGAGAAGAACAGCGTCGTCCAGACACCGCGCCGGCTACGGGCTGGATGACGAGAAAGAAAGAGAGACGGACAGACAGAGACAGAGAGAAAGAGAGAGAAAGGCAGACTGAGAGAAAGAGAGAGAGAGAGAAAGAAAGAGAAAGGCAGACAGAGAGAGAGAAATTCCCCTTCAAACGTTCTGGAGGTTCGTATGTGACCGAATCATCAAGGGACCTCTCCGGTCAAGTCGGTGACGGGAAGAAGTCTTGCGCTCTTCGGAAGAAAGAAGTCTCCTGAGGACTTAGGCGTGGGTTGCCCATTCCCTTTCCGCTGCCTCACTTGGAAGCTCCCTCGCCCATCTAAGGGAGCTTCCGACTTCTTCTTCAGTGTCGTCCGTTTTGACGAAGGAGTCTACAGGACTACAAGCCCTTACGGCGTCGTTCCGCCGAGTGAAAACGCCCTTCGTGAGATAAAAACTGCCCCCGACTTCCTATGGATTTGATTTAACATAGCTCGTACGGATATTAGCAAGTCTACAACCGAGATTGGCACTGTGATGTGTTGATGTTGACAGTTATAATGGTAGTCGTCGTCAATGCAGCAGCAGCAGCAGCAGCATTAGTATTTGTATTAGTATTAGTATTAGTATTAGTTTTGGTATTAGTATTAGTATTAGTATTAGTATTAGTATTAGTATTAGTATTAGCATAAGTAGTAGTAGTAGTAGTAGTAGTAGTAGTAGTAGTAGTAGTAGTAGTAGTATTAGTAGTAGTAGTAGTAGTAGTAGTAGTAGCAGTATAGTAGTAGTAGTAGTAATAGCTTAGTAGTAGTAGTAGTAGTAGTAGTAGTAGTAGTAGTAGTAGTAGTAGTAGTAGTAGTAGTAGTAGTAGTAGTAGTAGTAGTAGTAGTAATAGTCACCGAAGTAATAGACGTAGTTGTAGTAGTAGTTGTAGTTCTTATAGTTGTACTTCTTGTAGTTGTAGCTCTTGTACTTGTAGTTCTTGTACTTGTAGTTCTTGTACTTGTAGTTCTTGTAGTTGTATTTCTTGTAGTTGTAATTCTTGTAGTTGTAATTCTTGTAGTTGTCTCGATCACAAGACCAATACATGATAGATCACGGTGAAAACACACACACACACACACACACACACACACACACACACACACACACACACACACACACACACACACACACACACACACACACACACACACACACGTATGTGACTGTATGAACAATGTGTGTCTGCATGTACATTGCGTGCCTGCATGTACAGCTTGTGCCTGTATATACGTACAATGTCTGTCCCATGTACAGTGTATGCTTGCAAGTAGTGTATGTCTGCAAGAAGAGTGTCTCTCTGCATGTACAGTGTATGCTTACAAGTAGAGTGTATGTTTGCATGTACAGTGTGTGTAGTGTGTGTCTGCATATACAATGTATGCCAACATGAACAACGCGCGTAATGCATGTTTACATGTCACCGGACATCCAGGACTCCGCTGGAGTCCTGAATTTTTGAGATAGAGATGGAATTTTTTCAGGAATTATAGAGAGAAATTATAGAGACAGAAATAGAGACAAAGACAGGGACGGAGACAGAGACAGAGACAGAGACAGAGACAGAGACAGAGACAGAGACAGAGACAGAGACAGAGACAGAGACAGAGACAGAGACAGAGACAGAGACAGACAGAGACAGAGACAGAGACAGAGAGACAGAGACAGAGACAGAGACAGAGACAGAGACAGAGACAGAGACAGAGACAGAGACAGAGACAGAGACAGAGACAGAGACAGAGACAGAGACAGAGACAGAGACAGAGACAGAGACAGCGGCAGAGACAGAGACAGAGACAGAGACAGAGACAGAGACAGAGACAGAGACAGAGACAGAGACAGAGACAGAGACAGAGACAGAGACAGAGACAGAGACAGAGGCAGAGACAGAGACAGAGACAGAGACAGAGACAGAGACACAGACACAGACACAGACAGACACAGACGGAGACGGAGATGGGGATAGAGATACAAATGTAAAGATATAGAGATATGGAGATATAAGAATATAGAGGTAGAAAAACAGAGATAAGAATAGATAGAAATAGATACTGATATTAAGATAGGGAGAGATGAAAGCTGAAAGGGAGAGATACAGATATAGAGATATAAAAACTAAAAATAAAGATATATAGAAATACGAAAAGAAAGATAGATTGAGATATGAGAACATGCACACAAAGATGGAGAGGAACAGAGAGAAAGAGGATCAAACACAGAATTAGAGAGACCAAGAGAGATAATGAGACCAAAAAAAAAAAAAAGTTAAGCTTCCGTATTAGGCGGTTGACTCGACGGTAAATCTCAAACATGTTTTATGTTTGCAAGACGAGTTGAACGAATGACGAATGACTATACACAGTTGAGCAGTCAGAGAACTCAATTAGCGCTTCTTGGGTCTCGAGATCGATGCTAGGCCTCGTACACTGCCTCCTCCATACCTCTATAGCCTCCTTCATATCGAGTGAGACTTTTGCCTTTATTCAAGCTATCTTCAGGCTATTTTATTCATTCCTATTGGGTATTTTCTATACGGAAGAGTCTATATTCTATATTAGCCTCTTACATACTGGATGGCATGGTTCTTTTTATGCGTACATTCGCATAGCGATTCTTACCATCTCCGTGGTACTCCAGCAATAGCTAATGTGTCATATTAGTTACTTTACATATTGACACAGCTGTCTTCAGGCGATTTTATTCAACCTAGTTATTGTGCTAAACATATCTTAATACATAAATTACAGTCTAGACACTTAACATATAGTCTAGTAGTTTTATTCAACCAATGAAAACCTACAAGCAATTATGTGTTAGTCACCATTTTGAACATATTACTGAGATCAGGCAATTTCATTCAGACGAGAGACAACACTGGACGCCAAGGAAGTTGAGAGACACAGAAGA
>NC_134792.1:24493571-24496071 GCF_046742065.1 Oratosquilla oratoria
GAGGAGGAAGAGGAGTAGGTGGAGGACTGGAGGAGGAGTGGAAGAAAGATGAGAAGGAGGAGAAGGAGGAGGAGGAGAAGGAGGAAGAGTAGGTAGAGGAAGGAAACGACTTTTTGGAAGAGATGAAAAGGAAGAGGAATCAAGATTAAAAAGGATGAAAAAGGAGAAAGAAAGTTTGAAGAAGGAGGAGGAAGAGGAGAATAAGAGGATGGGATGAGAAAATTAAGGGAAAGGGAGAAAGAGAAAAAACGAGAACAAAAGCAGTAGCAGTAGGAGAAGGGAGAAAAGGAGGAGAAAGAAGGGGAGAAAAGGAGGAGGAAGAGGAGAAAATGGGGAAAAGGAGGAGAAAAAGGCAAATCAAGAGGAAGAGTAGAAGAAAAGGGTGGAGGAGGAGGAGGAGGAGGAGGAAGAGGAGTAGGAAAGGAGGAGAAAGAGGATAGTATGATAGTAGAAGGAGGAGGAGGAGGAGGAGGAGGAGGAGGAGTAAGAGGACGAGAAGAAGGTCTTGGTGGAGTAGGAGTAGTGGGATGGGTAGGAGGGGAGGGAGGAGGAGGAAGGGAGGAGGAAGAGAGGAGGAGGAGGAGCAGGAGGAGCAGGAGGAGGACGGGAGGAGTGTAAGAAGGAGAAGGAGGAGGAGGAGGAGGAGGAAAGAGGAGCAGCAGTAGGAGAAGCAGGAGGAGGAGTGTAAGAAGGAGAAGGAGGACGGGGAGGAGGAGGTGGAGGAGGAGGAGGAGGAGGTGGAGGAGGAGGAGGAGGAGGAGGAGGAGGAGGAGGAGGAAGAAGAGAAGGAGGAGGAGGAGGAGGAGGAGGAGGAGGAGGAGGAGGAGGAGGAGGACAGAGAAAGGTTAGGAGGAGTCTGTTTGTCGACTCTCCTTATGCGAAACTGAGGAGAAAAGAGAGTCGAAGTTGATAGAGGGAAATAGAGGACGTGGCCCAGAGACCAACAGCCAGCCTCTTTTGAAGCCTCTACCTCCGGATGGAGGCCAAGGTGTTGATAGGATCTGAAGACGTGCAGGGAGGGAGATGACTCTCTCCGACGCACGACCACCATAAGCACGCATCTCTCGTTGGTTCCTGAGTGTTAAGTATTTGGAAGTACAAGATTCAGTGATAGACCCGTTCATATGTTATCGGAGTCATGCATATTCATGCACTGAGTAAGTCCCTAATGCATGATGCTGTTGGTGTATGTATCAGTTATGTTGCATGTGCGTTTGTATTAGCGTTTGTGTGTGTTGGTCTTTGTATGTTCAAGTACGATCACTACTCACACACTATGAGAAATCTTACTTTCTACATATTTTTTCTGATTTTTTTTCTGGGAATAAAATATTCTATTTCAAATTACAGTGTTTTCTTCTAGAATTATGTATCAGTTATGTTGCATGTGCGTTTGTATTAACGTTTGTGTGTGTTGGTACTTGTATGCTTAAGTACGATCACTACTCACACACTATAAGAAATCTTACTTTCTACATATTTTTTCTTGATTTTTTTGTGGGAATAGAATATTTTATTTCAAATTACATTTGTATTAGCATTTGTGTGTGTTGGTCCTTGTATGCTCAAGTACGATCACTACTCACCCACTATAAGAAATCTTACTTTCTACATACATTTTTTTTTTTTTTTTTGTGGGAATAAAATATTTTATTTCAAATTACATTTGTATTAGCATTTGTGTGGGTTGGTCCTTGTATGCTCAAGTACGATCACCTCTCACACACTATACTGTAAGAAACCGTATTTTCTA
The DNA here is from genome assembly GCF_046742065.1 of Oratosquilla oratoria. Lineage (NCBI taxonomy): Eukaryota > Metazoa > Arthropoda > Malacostraca > Stomatopoda > Squillidae > Oratosquilla > Oratosquilla oratoria. Next base: position 24,495,325 of record NC_134792.1, read on the forward strand.
CATATTCTTTCCGATTTTTTTTTCTGAGAATAGAATATCTTATTTAAAATTACGGTATTTTCTTCTAGAATTATGTATCAGTTATGTTGCATGTGCATTTGTATTAGTATTTGTGTGTATTGGGCTTTGTATGCTTAAGTACGATCACTGCTCACACAATATAAGAAATCTTACTTTCTACAAACATATATACATACATATATATAAACATATATATATATATATATATATGTATATATATATATATATATATAAATATATATATATATAAATGTGTGTGTGTGTGTGTGTGTGTGTGTGTGTGTGTGTGTGTGTGTGTGTGTGTGTGTGTGTGTGTGTGTGTGTGTGTGTGTGTGTGTGTGTGTGTGTGTGTGTGTGTAGGTGTGTTGTTTATGATCTATATTGTGTTTGGAGGAGTTGAGACAAACGAAGTTGTGTTTTTTTTATATTTTTACTCTTTTTGGCTAGACTGCTCTATATTCTCGGAGAATAACCCAGGGAAAATTATGACAGTTGCAAACGGTGTTATTTACATGCACATGGTGGCGGTTGCCACAATAGTTAGCTATATGCAATTTATTCTCTGCTATTTACACCTTACGCTTATTGTGTCAATGTACAATGCATGAACTGAGTATAAACACTCAGTATTTATGCATGGGTAATTTATTTACAAATGGGAACACATATAAAAACATGTATCTGGTGTATGCTGATTTAGAAATTTGACAGTGTTTGACCACGTGT
>NC_134792.1:24503571-24526071 GCF_046742065.1 Oratosquilla oratoria
GAGAGAGAGAGAGAGAGAGAGAGAGAGAGAGAGAGAGAGAGAGAGAGAATCCCTGTTTATCAGTATATTTGTACATTTGAAAAATAAATTAGTAAATAGTCACATTGTCTTTTAACTACTCTTTCCCTCATAAACATGAAGATGGAAATCTGGATGGTTGATCTGGGTGCAAGGGGGAAATGACAGATAAAAGTTTGGGAACCACTGGGTTAGGTTATCCATCCAAATATACACATAAACAAAGGACAACCTTGTCCAGTCACCTTTCGTAGTAACTATACGAGATCAGTTTAGTCCCCGCCAACACCGGATACCTCTACAAGTCTTCAATAAATGCATAAGAGGTCTATCTGCAATGCCACCCTCGTGGTCGCCAGTTCATTTATCTCATATTAGTGCCTCTTCAACTGTGGCATTTACGAGCAGTGTCGTTAAATCATCCTGAGTTTTATTATTTATATCAATGTCATTTATCCAATTGTACAGATGTTGTTCATCTTCATTTAAACTTTTCAGCGCCGTGATGCCGCCTTAGTGGAATTAAACCGTCTTGTGTTAGGAAAAAAATCAAAAGAGTGTCATCATGAGGAAGGGGTTGATTGAGTTTGTGCCAAACCCGTTTAGTATAGTAATGTTCTTGGAGTTGATTGAATTCTTTTGAAACTGGATAGAACCGAATTTGTGAAGGACGTCGACTTGGAAGGGGTTCGTTGAGGTTGGTTCTCACCCCTTTTGTGAGGTGATGCCTCACCCTCACCCCCCACCCCCACACCCTTTCTCTCCAAAGGGCGTCACCTTGGTGAGGGTGTTAGGCATAATGAAGTACTCTGCCAAACCCATATGCTGAGATCTGGGTCATGGACATATTTCATCTTGGGTGCCCCCAAACATCACTAGCACCACCACCACCACCACCATCATCATTACCACCACCATACCACCACAACCACCATCCCTACCACCACTATCCCCACCACTATCCCCATCACCACTATCCCTACCACCACCATCATCCCCACCACCACTATCCCCATCACCACTATCCCCACCACCATCCCTACCACGACCACCATTCTCACCACCACCATTCCTACCACCACCATCATACTCATCACCACTATCCCCACCACCATCCCTATCACCACCATCATCCCCACCACCACTATCCCCACCACCATCCCTACCAACACCACCATTCTCACCACCACCATCATCCCCACCACCATCATCCCCACCACCACTATCCCCACCGCGACCAACAACAACCCTACCACCACCATCATCCCCATCACCATCATACCCACCACCACCATATCTACCACCACCATACCTACAACAGCCACCATCCCCACCACCACCACCACCACCACCACCACCACCACCACCACCACCACCACCACCACCACCACCACCACCACCACCACCACCACCACCACCACCACCATCACCACCAGCTGTAACCCCATATTTGAATAATATTGTCGGGTGTTAGCTATATAAAAACCTATAAAGTACGTTACCAGGTAGAAGAATATATATTGCATCTACCCTTCTCCATCCGGCGAACGTTACTCTACTTTCTTGCCCACTTCCTTCCGAATTTGGGATTTAGTTTTTTTCTTGTTTCTTCTCTTGGACCTTTCCCTGTCCTTCTCTTGTTCTTTTGTTCCTCTAACCTCTCTTTTCCTGCATAATATTCTTCGTCGATTTGTTCCTTGAACTTTCTTCCCTATTACCTTCTTCCTCCTTCGCCTTCTCCTGTGCCTTTTTCTTTGCTTCCTTCCTGTGACCTTTCTTTCCCAGTACATTCTTTGTTGTTTTCTCTATCTGACCTTTATTTCTCGGTACTGTTAATGTGATTTTCTTTCCTTGTCATTTCATCATTTCATTCCAGTACCATCTTACTCGCTGTCTCCCTCTAACCTTTCTTCTTCTATGTCAAGACCATTCCTCCATTGTCCTTTTCGTTGACAGTCTTAATAATCTAGATTCTAGACTATGGGATCTCAACTTGGGGTTTGCAATCCTCCAGGGGTTCACGGGACGGTTTCCAGGGGTACATAGATGACTAGCGAAAGACGACTTAAACATTGAAATCTGCAGAGAGAGAATATTGTACATTGTTTTCTATGTTAATGTTTAACGGATGAATAAAGTAATTCCAATTTGAACCATTTGATAACCATGGCGGTGCCAGTGTATATTGAATTAGCCTTAATATATTATCATTCTATATTCTGTGTCAGGTTAATGAGGGTACGGGTCGATGGTCTGATGACGGGAAAAAGGTTGAGAACCGCTGATCTAGAGATTTCAAGGATAAAGTGTTTTGATCAGTGTCTCAACTCTCTCGCTATATCTTACATATTCTAAGAGCTTAGTTCTTTATTCTAGCTGCTATTAGGCAATCTTATTCTGTTGAGGGAAAACCTCTACGAAAGTAAATAGTTGAAAATTATCTCAGTCTTATGTCGATTAATTTGCAAAGTTGTTACCCTTGGGCGGAGGAAGGGGATTAGCTTCTACGATTGGTTTTCAAAAGTGTAAGGTGCTGCGGGTTCGTAGGACTCAATTTAAGTCCTTGTGGCCTCTAAAGTACCTAACTGACTCCATCGATCAGATGACACCCTTTGCAGATTTTACTCTATCTAACGTTAAACAATTCTAGTTACCTGATGTGGCATATATAGGATATAAGTAGAGTCTTGATCGTTAGTATCTTCGTTTCATTAGATAGAAAGAAATCTAACAAGGAAGCTACAAGTCTGACGGGTTCCAATTGTCCTAGTTACCTGGTGAACGCTTTTGACGTTAAGCCTCTTTACTCACAATACGTTTACTTTTCTTTTCTTTTAGCTAACTTTACCTCTGTCACTTGTTAAGTTCTTCCTTAACAATAACTGCTGAATCTCTTCCTATGCTCCTTCCCATATCATTCCCAAAATTCTATTTTACCATTTTCATTCAATTTTGACCCTCTTCGTTTATACTTTTTCACTTCTAGATAGATAAGTGGTCAAGCGGTCCACTGCCTAGGCCTGATAATCATAAAGTCACGCTGGCTGCATGGACCCCCCATCACCAGCGTAGAACAGAAAATGTTTTTCTCCCTTATTTTCTTAGGACAAAAATATGGACCCGTAGCTTCCCCCGTTTAGGGGAAAGCAATTTATTCTTCTCCCGCTCCTAACTTTTTTTCACCTTCAGGCATAACTCTTCCATCCCCCCTCCCCACCATCCCCTCATTTCGTATTTATCTTATTCACCCCTCCAACTTCTTCCCCCCTGATTCCAGAGATCCCAATTAGGAGTGAACTATCCCTACAGGGTGGATCAGTATTTTTTTTTTTTTTTTTTTTTTTAGGGGAGTTGCAGGGCCAGTCATCAAGTAAGTGCACTCGCATATATATTCTCATATTAAGTTTTTGTTTGTTCATTTGTTTGTATATCTACCTCTTTATCTACTTCATCCTATTTCGTTTCTACACTAATCCACGAGCAAATACATCAGTCTGTTCTTGTCCCTCTTAATATGCATTTTATTGCAGGGCTAGTCAGCAAGTAAGTGCACTCGCATATATATATTCACATATTATTATTTTTTTGTTTGTTTGTTCATTTGTTTGTATATCTACAACTTTGTCTATTTCATCGTATTTCGTTTCTACACTAATCCACGAGCAAATACATCAGTCTGTTCATGTACCTCTTAATATACATATTATTGTAGGGCTAGTCATTAAGTAAGTGCACTCGCATATATATTCACATATTAAGTTTTTTGTTTGTTTTTTCATTTGTTTGTGTATCTACCACTTTATCTACTTCATCCTATTTCGTTTCTACACTAATCCACGAGCAAATACATCAGTCTGTTCTTGTTCCTCTTAATATGCATATTCACTTATTCGTCTGCTGTGTTATTTACTATTTCATTCTATATATATACGCAAAACATGAACACTATTCTCACCTAATAATTATGAAAAGACAATTGACAAGCTTAATTATTGCTGCTGTCTGCTCTGCTTTGGAATATTGATTAAATTTCCTGAAACTAATTGCAAACCTCCGCCCATCGACCCCGCCCAGTCTTACTCCTTCTCCAATCGTATGTCATAGTTTAACCCTACACTCCCTCACCATTTCTCGCAATTTTCTCAAATTATTCTCTCCCTTTACATTTCGTTTATTTTCTCTTATTTCTCTTCCACATGTCTTCCACATTTATCTGTTTTTTTTTTTTTTTTTTTTTTTTTTTTTTTTTTTAACTAAGAGCGCTGATGGTGTAATCGGTAGTGGGCTGCTCTCGCGTTCTCTGGGCTGTGGGTTCGAATCCCGCACTCCTCTCCAATTCCCAGCTGTGACTGTTACCTATCCCAAGGGTCCAATCGCATAGGGTAAAATTTGACTGCTTCGGCCACAGCTAAGCGACTCCTGGCGTAAGCTCATCACCACCTTATTAATGAATTATCTGTTTATTTCTTTACATGTTGCGACGACTGGGTCAACCGCTCGGTTGGTTTCTCAAAGGTCTAATGTTCGAATCCTGTTTTGTAGAACTAGATTTCAATACAGGTAGGATATCCACAGGTCTCTCGTCAAGAGCTTTAGTCTGCTTTCAACATGATCACTTTTACAACCCTTTAAGTATATCAAGATCCCTTTGTTGCTGCCTGTTGAGGCTATGAACCTCACTGTTCTTCTACAGACACGAAGCAACAAGGTAAGTTATAATATACGACAAGACCTTTCAGCAACCGGCGCTTGGAAATCCAGTTGGGATCAAGTGGGATTCGAACCAACGATCTCATGGGCAGTAACTCGCTAATCTATCGAATGAGCTATTGCACAACCCCATACTTCGTTGTCCCTGCTTGCATTTCAACATTGTAGACGACGCTTCTGGGAACGTGGGCAGGGAAGCTGACCTATTCGTGAACTTCGTATGGGGCATTGCCTACGTAGATTTCATACAGTCATTATTATAAGGACCTTAGTGGCACCTCTATGACCAGAAACACGTGTAATTTTTATATGGTTGAGAAATACATCCTCACTTAAGGAGGAGTGATGATATATTTTAACATCTAACATCCCGTCTATCTGTAACCACTGGTGGGGAAGTATAATAACAATTCATGAATTTCACCATGTAATACAAACCAGGGCGTTTCTATACACTACAGAAACTTTCTACTCTTCCTATATGACTAAGGAAAGTACGTACTTTTAATAAAAATTCTGGGTCTGGTGATCGGTTTCTGCCATTAGAAGATAAAACATTAATATCTTCATTGGCTATATTTATAAAAGTCATCCGTAGATTTCATAGATACGCCAGTACGTCAGATTAACTAGAATTCCATGAGTGATATTTTACTTTATATTAGTAGAAAGAGTTTCCCAATGTTGGCGAATGCTGGTAAAATGTTTCAAAGCATGACCCTACAACCTTTCTCGTTTAACACGTTTATGAGTGTTTTATATTGATTAATTTTTGTGTCTGTCAGACGATTTCATTAACTTTAAGCGAAGTCTTTCACTCTTGATGTATTCTAAAAAAAAAAAATAATAATAAAAAAGAATAACGAACGCATAAAAAATGCCTCATTCTCAAAAAGATAAGTTTGGCAACAGAAAACGAAGACAGACTAACAAATGAATAAATAAACATATGAATAAATATAGTGGTAAATATAAACATTCCATATTCAATTACTTCTTCCTTTCTCGCTCCCCCACTTTTATTCGTTATCTCTTATCTAATTCGTTCGCATATATCTTCTCGCATTACTCTCTTAGTTTATATTTATGTTTTTCTTCCTCCCTTGGTCGTTCCCTCCATGCAACTTCCTTCATTAATTATATCACAATTATCTTCTCCATTCGTTTCCTTTTAAATGACATTTTGTACTTGTACTATCAATTCTGACATAAGAAGCTTTCTACATTTGTTCTTTTCTTGCACAATTTAATACTCCCCTCCTTTTCCCCTATATTTATTGTGTTCCTTAGATACATCTCCTCATGGGTAACCAATGTATATTAGATCTTATACAAACGGTGAGATCCTGTACATCTTATGTAGTTAAGGTATCCCATTGCAGAATGAACTTATGTATACGTGATGACTTTACGGTAATGTTGTTGATCACTAGACACTGTACTCATTCACAGTAGAGAAGGTGAGGACCTACGCCAGGAGGCGCGTGACTGCGACCAAAGCCGGGACCTGTACCATATGCGCTTGGACCTCTGGGGCAGGTAACCAACACTACCAGGAATCGGAGAGGAAGGCGGACTCCGATTACGTCGCCAGCGCTCTATTCACAGTAATTGTAATTGTATATTGTATGGAGGTTACAATATAGTGAAAGCAAAAATGAATAAATAAATAAATGAATAAATAAATAAATAAATAAATAAATAAATAAATAAATAAATTAATTAATTAACTAATTAATTAATTAACTAATTCATTCATTAATAAATAATAAATAAATAAATACACAAATGAATAAATAAGTAAATAAACAAATAGATAGATAAATAAATTAATAAATAAACAGTTAGATAAATAGATAAATAAATAAATGGATAAATAAATAAATGAATAAATAAATAAATAAATAAATAAATAAATAAATAAATAAATAAATAAATAAATAAATAAATAAATAAATAAATAAATAAATAAATAAATAAATAAATAAATAAATAATAAATAAATAGATAAATAAATAAGAAGGAGGGAGGGGTTAGTGGCTGCAAAATGAAAAAAGTTGGGAACTCACCGTTTCAGCTTCCAGGAAAAACATAAAAAGTACATTCCAAACTGTCACGCGGATTACCACTGGATCATGGTCACCTAAAAGCACAACAACAACAGAGCCCCATGTGCTTACAAACCCTAGGCCATCGAATGTAAGTGCTGTTCAAAGAGATTAAAATCTTGAAGATTAAGCTACTTGAGGTCTACATCAGGAGTCTCACAGATTATAAATTAGAAAGTTTGGTTGAGGAAAAGAACACGAATTTAGATATAGTGGGACTAAGCGAAGCATAATTCGGTTTACTTATAAGTATTTGAGTGGCTAATGTTTTCTAGTTTGGTATTAGGAGTGCATCACTTTACATCATAGACTTACAGGACACTTATCTAGATTATTATACACAATGCAAGCCACTGTGTCTGCTACTGTATATCTTTCTATAATACAACAGCACATATCTAAAGGAGGACCAATTAAAGTTTAAGTGTTTTACTAAAGAAATATCGTGAATTGGAGACCTCAGATAATTGAGAAATTACTTGAAATGTATTGAAATTTAACAGTTTATCTGACAACTTAAGCTATACGCTGAATTGCAATGTATTGTAACCCGTGTGTGGAGTATCTGTGTAGTGTGTGCGTGTGGAATGTATGGTATGAAAGGTGTGTGGTATAAATGATGTAAGGTGTGGTATGTGGTTGTGGTGTGTGGTATGTGGTTTTTGTGTGTGGAGTATGATGTGTGGTGTCGTGTTGTGTGTGTGGTATTGAAATTCAGACACTTGATCTCGGAACACTTTCGACATTGTTTCCTCTACATTTTCATATACAGAGAAGAGACAATTGGTAACCACATACAACTAGAAATCAGTGACACAAAAACAAACCCACACTAACACAGTACAGACAACTGTGCAATGTTTCTTCACAGAAGGATCTGTGGGAGAGCTCAGAACTGTGCCTGATGCTTTGGAGCTATAGTGTTCCAGTCTGTGAAATACGAGACATCTATCATTTTATTTCCCATTGACTAACTCCGTAACTATATCTTCTAACATTTACCTATTTCTACTTTGTTGCATATTTTTCTACTAAATGTATTTGTGTGTGTGTGTGTGTGTGTGTGTGTGTGTGTGTGTGTGTGTGTGTGTGTGTGTGTGTGTGTGTGTGTGTGTGTGTGTGTGTGTGTGTGTGTGTGTGTGTGTGTGTGTGTGTGTGTGTGTGTGTGTGTATGTGTCTGTGTCTGTGTCTGTGTGTGTGTGTTGTGTTTGTGTGTGTGCGCGCGCGTTTTGTATACATATCTGTGTATACAAATATACGTGCTGTCTATATACGCACAAATATATTCATTTATGTACACATATACACAGACACGTTTATACATACATATATATACATACATCTAAAGACTGAAAGGTCAATTATCTTTGAATTCTTCTACTGTATTTCCCTACAAGTTCTGGTTTGTGATATTTTAATGAAAATATATCGAATCGCCAGCTTCTTCAATAACTATCCCAGTTGACTTTCTCTTACTGATATTCCTCCTGACTCTAAATCACACCCAATCTGTTTGGATCCGCGGCACTGTTTACAGCAGATACGTCCTTCTCCCTCAGTCCCATTTCCATGCAAGCCGGATCTCCAGGGTCGAGATTCTTCATCCATCCTTGCCACATCTCCACCTTCTTTAGGCGATTCTTCCTGCTCCTCCCTTTCCAAGTCTAGTATTTATTTTTCCCTAATGAATACTCACACATATCGGTACGAGTAAACTGCTTCAAGTAGAGAGTAGAGTGGGAGTTTTCTCACATTCCTTGCCTCACGTTTATATGCATATGTATGTATATATATATATATATATATATATATATATATATATATATATATGTATATATATATTTATATATACATATATACATATATATATAGATAATATATATATATCTCTGTATATATATATGTATATATATGTGTATATATATATATATATATATATATATATATATATATATATATATATATATATATATACAATCCAGATCTGCTTTTTTCTGGGTTGGAATTAATTGCCTATGTAGAGCTTTGATCTCTCCGCGTTCTTCTAGTTACAGAGTGGATACATTATACAACAATCTTTAAGCACAATTAAAAATAAACAAACTTTATATTTCTCAAACAATTCATCAATTATATAAAAGCAACATCATAACAATCGATTAATCATGATTTATGTAGGCATAGTTACAGTGGGAATTAGGCTTGAGAGTTGACTGTGCCTGCCAACTTGGCTTAATTCATTTAATCAGTTAAGGTAACGATAATCAAGATAACATTGTCAGCGTCGGCGCGTGACTGTGCGAAGAGAGGGAACTGCGCCCCACCAAAGGCAGAGGGAATGCAAAGATATCGCACCATATCACCAGCGTGAGAAGCGTACACAATATCACGGACGTAAGAAATGTACAACGTATCACGGGCGTGAGAGACGTGCACCATATCAAGGGCGTGAGAAACGTACACCATATCACGGGTGTGAGAGATATACAATGCATACATATATACAAACATGCATACATACATACATACATACATACATACATACATACATACATACATACATACATACATACATACTTACATGCATACATACATACATACATACATACACATACAGACATACATACATACATACATACAATCATATGACATACATACATATATACACACTCATACATATATATATACATATGTATATATATATAAATATATATATATATATATATATATATATATATGTATATATATATATATGTATATATATATGTATATATATACCAAGAGCTTTTTACCCCTTACCAAGGAGGTAACTAAAGTCAAGAGGTATATAGCCACCCCTATCCATTTCATCACCTCATATTCCATTTCTATTCCTCACCCTTTCCTCTCTCCCAACTTAGCTCCTCTTGGATTACGGTTCATCCCTGTATCCCGCCCACTGCCCTGGATCAGAAGAAATGGAGCAGAGCACAAAACATCCAACCCGCTTCAGTTAATCGGCGACTTCCCCTGTCCGTCTCCTTATGTAGAAAAAAATAACTGACGACGAGATATCCCTTCGGTTTGCGTCAAAATATCATTCATACATAAGGAAACGTTAAATCCCCTATCTGCCAACCCCTCCCTTCCTTGCGTTTCTCAACCTTTTTACCCTTGCGTAACCTTTAAAATAAATTGCGTGTCTCAAGGAACCCCTGCCCCCCCCTAAAAAAAAATATATACCATATCTTTCTCATTTTATTTTCATCGTAATAATAGGTTAGATAGGATTATGTCTATATTACATTATTACCATAACCAAGAATACGTATGTCGTGCGTGTTTAATTATATTACGTGTATGAAATAAAAGATAAAAAATGCATTAGCTTATCTCACTTGTTCTCGCGGAACCCTTAGGGACCTTTTGAGGAACCTTAGGGTTTAGGGGAGCCCTGGTTGAGAAACGCTGGTCTATACACAATCATTCTCCAATCGCCCCTACCTTCCGTCCTTTCCCTTCCCTGCTCAACAGACATTCTTCTCTTGCTCAACGCCCCTTTCACCTCATCCATCCATCTTATTCTCAGTCGCCACGTCGTCATGTTTACTCTATCCCCCTTTGCCTTCCACACCTCCTTTACTAATCTTTCTTCGCTCATTTTTTCCATGTTTCCAAACCATCTTAGTGCTCTTTCATCAACGCTATCTCCAATCTCCTTTTCTATCCCCAACTTTCCTCCTTACCTCCTCGTTTCTCATCCTATCTAACCTTGTAACTACCTATCATACTTCCCAGACATTTCATCTTAAACACATTCAAAGTTTTCCTCTTTGCCTCTCTTAAATTCCATGTCTCTGCCCCATACAGTGCTGCTGGCACAAACATCCCTTCATATAATATCTTCTTTGCATCCATTTGCAAATACCTATTTCTCATTACACTTTCTAATCCCCCAAGGTATTTACTTGTTTCTTTCAATCTACAGATTACCTCCATCTCCTCTCCTCCTTTTCCAGCCACGTGCGACCCCAAGTACCTCAAACTATTCACATCTTCCAACTTCCCTCCTTTAAGACTTACATCCATATTTTGTCATTCTCTTCCCTTATACATCTCATCACCTTGCCTTTACCCACATTTACCTTCAACTCTTTCCTATTGCATGTCCTCCCTGACACAAGCTCATTGACGTCAGCAAACAACAACTGGCTCACTTCCCACTCTTCTCCATTTTCTTCAACTATCTCCTGTGCCTATTATCCTCGCATTTATCTCCCGTACCACCCTATCCATGTACAAATATGGTTAATAAGTTACATTAAATGACAGAAACTGAATGCTAGCAACTCAACTGGGATCTGTACATAGCGTAGGAGAATACAAAAGGAGACCTGTGTGGCGTTTTAGAGTTTAGTTTTTGATGGTTTATTAGTTAATGTGTGATGGTTTAGTGGTTAATGATTTCAACCATGACTCAAATTCAAGGTTCAAATCCTTCCTACTGGACATTCACTTTTCGAAGGAATTGATAAACAATTGAGTTTTCTTTAAATAGACTTTCTTTTGCTTGTCATATGAAGCTGGGAATGATCTTATCATTTTTTTTTCTATCATGTACCCTACAGTTGCTGGAAATAATTAGATAAATAGATAATCAAATAAATATATAAAAGAATAAAGAAATTATTGTATAGATAAATAAGTAAATGAATAACTGAATGAATAAACAAATAAATGATAAATAAAAATAGATAAATAAATAAGTAAATATATAAATAAACAATTAAATATATAAATAAATACGTGAATGAACAAGTGAAATAAATATATAAATAGATAGATAATGATAATAGATGTATATGAATAAATGGATTAATATATGAATATATAATCAAATATATAGCCAAATAGATAAAACTAAAAGGAATATATAAATAAACAAACAAATGAACAAATCAAGAGCTGAAAAAACTAATAAATATTTAAATGAATTAATAAATAAATTTAGTAATAAATGAATATACATTCAACAAAATGTCTTTCTTATAAACGTGTCAGGAGCATTTACACTGCCGCATCTATTAGCTGGTGGTGTAACTGAAATTACTAAATGTAATAATTCAAGTCCAAATAAGATATTTACCGCTATATGCCCAAGACGAACTGTACCATGGTGTGATATAAGATTACTATAATAAGGTCACAAGATTATTATAAATATACCATGAAATTGCTACAAATAACGGACTCTTTCACGTGGATGATTGATCACTGTATACAAATTCCTGTGACATCACCGAGCAAAGCCATTTTCAGTCCAAGCGTTTGCCTGCTAGAAAAAAACAAAAACAAAAAAAAACAGGGTTGCCAACTATTTTGCTCTCAGGCATACCAACCCTTTCGAAACGCGGTGAACTGGTAAGCGTGCAAAGCCAGGCATCGAAGACTGTGAAATCCATCTTCTCGGTGGGTATCTCGGCCTGTCACTACCTGTCTAGCCAAGGTTTAGACAAGCTGTACTCCGTAGCTTCATTTTCATTTGTCGTATTTTTATCGACTTGGTTTGATAGACTCACTCATGCTTATTACAGCTTCTTGGTGATTCCTACCATCCCCTTCGTTTCTGTCCCCATCATTTCTTACACTAAATCTAAGAGAAGTATTAATAAATATACATTAATATTCTGTGAGGGAAGAGAAGGGGAGCAGGAAAGAAATCAAATCCATAATAGAAGATTAAGACGAGTAAAGAGGGACATTACTGTTTCAGTGAAAAGAAGGGTTACGTGTTTGTAATGAAAGTCAGTGACACGGAAACTATGAGAGGGAAACTATACTTTCTCTTCAGGAGGGAAAAGAAAGCTTATAATGTGTGAAGTTACAGATGGGTGAGGGTGCTACTTAGGTATACACAGTGGTTTCGAGTTATGAAACGGGAAGATTGAAAAGACTATTAGACAAGTAAGTTAAACATACGATAGGGTAGTGGAATATATACATATACATACACACATATATATATATGTATATATATATATATATGTATATGTATATGTGTGTGTGTGTGTGCATATACATATATATATATATATATATATATATATATATACATTTACACACACACACACGCATATATATATATATATATATATATATATATATAAATGTACATATACATACATATATATATATATATATATATATATATTTATATACAGACATGACAGATTTTAATATAAACCAAGAAAAATGCATTTCTACTCTTATTTAATGTTTAATGTTATCCAAATTTACGTAATATGTTATATTTACCTATATTTATGTTTCAGATTACATACAAGATTAATCAAGCATACCACAAACCAAAGGAGCAGTAAATCTTTTTAAACATCACCGAGGTCGTATTGTGGGTCAAGATGAAGGTGGACTTAAACAGAGCAAAATATCTGAAAATCTGTCAATACCCCTTTCTACTGTTAATAGAGTGATCGTAGAATTCACCAGAGAGGGCAAGAAGGGCACAAAACCTCATTTAGGTCATCCCGGTCCTTCAGAAAGAACCTTGCGTCTTGTCAAAAGAAATGTCGAAGAGGATCCACGTTGCAAGGCCTGTGACATAGCAGCAAAAGCTGATGTCAGTCCCGGAACAGCTGTCAGGTATCTCCACAAGCTAGGTTACTATGGCAGAGCTGCAAGAAGGAAACCACTCCTTCGTCCAGTCAATATCAAGCGCAGAAAGGATTGGGCTGTTGAGGTAGTGGAGAGACCTGTGACCATTTGAAGCACTGTCATTTTCTCTGATGAGTCACGATTCGCATTATTTTCTGACTGTGGAAGAGCGTGGGTCTGGAGACTCTGTAGTCAAAAGTTTGACCTCAAAATACTGCAGCCAACAGTGAGAACATGAGGGCATTTCAATATTGGTGTGGGGTGCAATTTGGAGTGATGGTGGATTTGAGCTTGTGGAGTGTCAAGGAAATATCAATCAAGGCAAATATGTTTCTATATTAAAGAAATGACTCATTCCAATATTCTCTAGTGGTAGAATGAGTAAAAATGTTTTCCTATTTACGTAAGATGGATTTCCTTGTCACACTACTCAAGCAACACAAAATTGGTTGAGCCAAAATAGGATCAGGAAACTTCCATGGCCAAGTCAGTCCCCGGATATGAACCCTATTGAACACCTCTGGGGCATATTAGACCGACAACTTCGCAAAAAATAACAAGAAGCCATCTTCAAAGCCCTAACTCTTAGGATTACTACGGGAAACATGGCAAGAAATACCTCAAGATGATATTTGTGAACTAATCACTAGCATCCCTAGAATGGTCTTTGCATTGAAAAAAGGAAAGGGGATGTCAACCAAGTATTAGTTATTGATATTGTGACTATTAATAAGCACTTGTTTAACAAATCAAACTATTTCTCTTGGTGTCTATTCAATTCTGTTATGTCTATGTATATACGTACATACATATATATATATATATATATATATATATATATATATATATATATGATATTGTAATTATCTTAGAATAGATCATCTTGATTGGTATAATGAATACTATAAATCTAATTAGCACATGTGATCTATCGTTTGTAAAGACAAAGATATTTTTAACAATATGTAAGTGTATGTTGATCAACATTATGAAAATTGAATCGCACGACTCGTTTATATACAAAGTATCTACTATGGGTGTCGCTAAGAACTCATTCTTGATCCTGTGAATTTAAAGTTCTATAATGTACGTTGCTTGGTCATTAATTGGTGGACAATATAAATTTGATCCCTTTTCAGTATATAAGGTATCCTGTTTACTTTGCTTGTGTGTGTCAAGGCAAAGGGTTTTTTATCTTTCAATATTCACCTCGTGTTAATTGGAGAACTTGACGGAAGAAAATTTCCCTCGGTCTTCTTTAGAACTACAGAAGCTGTCGAGTTGATTAGACTTGGCTCGTTCCTGAATAATTCTGGAGGATTGCAAAAAATGTCTTGAGACTTGTATGTCATTGTCGGTTGGTTGATTAGTTCTAAGAATGGCTTAACGTGTATGATTTCTTTCAGAACACATACACAATAAATTGACCTTCTTGGAATCAAAATCTTGAATGACAACACTAGTTTGGTCGCTCTCGTATTTATGCAAACCTCTGTTTCGAAAAAAAAATTGACAACAATTTAGACTCACAAGCACTTTTACATTGAGATGTATATTCTTACAATAAAGAATAGATATTATACAGAAAACCATGTCTACAATATTAATGATATTTTTACCCACAAAATAAGTAGAATATATTTCTAATATGTGAATAGTAGACATATTTCATTTACTTATTTATTCTATTATTCTTATTTTGGTGAGGAGGTTTGATTGCGTCATGTCGTCGATCTTCATACCCTGGAATTCATAGACGTATATCCGCAAGTATACATATGTAGTACACACATTCATATATACATATGCATACACATGTACACAAATAATTGTATTTGTACATATATATGTACGTAAATACATATATATGTGCACGTGCGTATATAAGCATTGGTACATACTGCATATGCTTATACGAATAAGTTTATATTCATGTAACTATATAAATACATGTACATGTACGTTTATATGTAAGCACGCATTTATACAAATTCGCACATTATTTACATATTTCACATTTGCATCCATGCATATACGCACATGTATATATGTATATACACAAACATACATATATACGCACATATACATACGCACAAACACAGGTAGTGAAAATAGTTGAAAGTATTCTGGGCCATTACGGATAACTTCAGAAATTAGAAATCAGCTTGTTAATTAAGAGTCATTTGAATATGTCACGTGATTATTGTCCTGAGGAAGTATTTAGGTTAAAGAGGTATTTAATGAGGCAGGATTCAATTCATTTCCTTGTAAAATTATATTGCGATCTGAAGGTCACGGCATTGTTTTCGTAGTCCATGCCGTGATTCAAGCTATTTGTGTAATCAAATATGCCCATGAGAATTCCGCAGTTTTTTTTTTCATTATGTCCGTGATTTGAATGCGTGAGACGGAAAAACACTTCCCAAACAGATCCTTATAACTTCAAACCAAACTACATTCCACCATCTCAACAGGAAGATTATTTCATTTAAAAAAAAAAAAAAAAAAAAAAAAAATGGTCTAGGTTTAAATCTACGTCATGACCGCTTCAGACCATTATTTCTTGTCTGTCGATTTATTTCTCCTCTCATTTTGCTTTATCGCAAAAACCTTCTTGTCGTTCTTCTTTTCAATCCCGGACCCATCACAGCCCCGTAACACTTCGTCTGTTATGCTGATTCCTGTTTCTTTTCTCCTTCCGAGGAGATATAAATGTGCCATAATTTCTTTTCAAGGTTTACTGGGGTGCCTTTGCTAGGCATGCATAATATTCTGAGGCCATATATAATGAACACTCCCAGCGTGCGTTCGTATTTCCTGAAGTGTAAGATGATCAAGGCAGCAGCATCTTAACTCTTAGTCTTCACAATAAACAACCACCATAAAAAGATTAGGGTTCAAGCTACCAACTCCTCCCCCTCCTCCTCCCCTCCTCCTCTCCCCCTCCCCCTCTCCCCTCCCCCTCCCCCTCCCCTCTCCCCTCCCCCCTTCTCATGCACTCCTTCGTCATCCACACAAACATTTTACTTTTGATATTCTTCTTCTTTTTTTCTATAGTATTTCTCTTGTTCTCTTCCATTTATGCATTCTTCTTTTGTTCTCTTTATTCTTATGGTCTGCTTCTTGCACTTTCTTTTTTTCAATACTCAGTTTCTTTTACATCTTTTCTTCTTAATCTTGCTTACTGTTCTTATTCTCCTCCTTTTTTATATTCATTTCTATTACTCTCTTCCGTTTATGTATTCTCCTTTTGTTCTTTCTATTCTTATGATTTTCTTCTTGTGCCTCCTCTGTGTGGAGTGTATTCAGGGATGGAATGGGTGGGAATGATTTTATGCCTTCTTCTTTTTGGCTACTCCCCTTGTAAGGGGGAAAAAGCCTTGGTATATGTATGTATGTATGCCTCCTCTGTCCATTGCTCATTTTCTTTTATACTTTTTCTCTTAATCTTGCTTCACTTTCTAATATAAATGTTCCTCTTGGTATCTTAATGATCCACATACGAGTACTTCTTCATTATCCTCTTTATCTCAAATAACCATTTTCTTCTCTACTTTCTTTTGCACATTTTCTTGATTGTTACTCCTGTCCTTGTCACTCATTTACCTCTACATTCTATTCTTCTTCCACAATTTACAATAGATCATTTTCTTTGATAAGTTTAATTTTGCTGCTTCATTTTTCTTTCTTTTTTCCTCATCTCATACCTCTACATTTTATTCTTCTTCCACAATTTAAAAGAGATCATTTTCTTTGATAAGTTTAATTTTGCTGCTTCATTTTTCTTTCTTTTTTCCTCATTTCATTCTTCCCGATTATTCTCTGTCTTTATCACTCTCTCTCACCCCCTATCTTCACTCTCTCCTCTTCAATCCGCCTATCCAGCTATTCTTCAACTTCCTTTTTTCTTCTCCTTCCCGCCTTCTATTTACATTCTTGTTCCTTTTTCCATAGCCTCTGAATCTTCCTTATCCATTTGTATTGTATTTCTGTTATTTGATGTAAGTTACTCTTTGGCATAAAAAATAAAGTGTGTAAGGCAGCTGTTCTGATTTTGGGTATCTGGCTAGCTGCCAAGAAATTATTAATCAGTTTAGCTGCTGAAAAATAACAGATGGGAAATGGAGAGATCAGCTGCTGGAAAATTAACGAAAGTATCATAGATGCAGAAATGTTAACTGGAACAACTAATACGAAAATGTTAACCCAAACATTATCATCATTAATGGGGAGCATACGCCCGTGGCCGCTTCGCTTCAGTAAAGAATCGACGCCTTTCCCTGCGGTCTTCCTCAGGAAGCTCCCAGGCAGGCACCCTTGCCATCCCTCTCCAGGTAAGAATTCCGAGGGCGTCCTCTTTGTTACTCCAAAACAGTAGATATAGAATTTTATATGATTATGCTTTATTTGTAAAGTCGAGGTATAATATTTTCCGGAAATCTTAATGGATACGATTGTATACATGCATTGTATGATAGACAATGGAGCTGGGATCCATACTTTGTAAAAAAAATTCTGAGCATAGTAAAAATATGTCTGTCTGTCTGTCTGTCTGTCTGTCTGTCTGTCTGTCTGTCTGTCTGTCTGTTGTCGTATGGACGCAACCCTGTGAGTAGTATCACCTAATTGAGACAGCTGATACAAAAATGTTAACAGATTTAATGGTTGCAATAATGTTAAGCAAGATAGACGTTAATCTTTTGACAACAATGTCACCCTTTTTACTCTTTATCCTAGATATCGCCAAATGATACCATTCAGCCGAGGGATGGATACAGCTTTTTCCCAGCTGGAGTAGGTTCTAAATCAAGCAGACCTTCTTTAAGATGGAATTCCCTCTTCAGGTGAATGAAACCAGCTGGAACTGGTAACATTAATAAAAACTGGAGACTTCCTCTTCCAGATGGATATCATTCAAATAATTCTAATTTCCTATTCATCAATGAGATATCTTATGCAATTTTGCTGTATTTAAGGCTTCGCGATATAAATTAGGTAAAGGAAAGCACTTATATTCCGTGCTACCTAAATTGATACTAATACCACATATTCTAGGTCGAATAAAAGCTTATTGAGAACCAAATATAGACAGGTCATTTTACAATTCCAAAGATTATGCAGATACCCTCAGATATACAGAGAAAAATAGATGAATAGATAAACAAATAGATGAAGCCGAGTAAAACCGAATGGAATAGAATAAGTACATGGATAAGTAAATGGATAAATACGCAAGTAAATAGATTTGTATAAAATATACAAACAAATAAACAAATAAATAGAATAATATAAATATCCATAAACAAATAAATATTTACATTACAAATACGAAACACGCAGTTAAACAAATAGGATAAACATATTGATAGATAAACACATGCACAAAAAACATATGAAATGAAATAGATTATTTTAGTTATTTAAGGGTAGATAAAGGGACATTTATGTCATCATTTACTAGAGTAGCGCTTCCTAAACTGGGACGGGAGAGTATGCCAGACTTTACATTACCGACAACGACAACTCCCCCTCCCCAATTTTGTGTGGAAGTAAAAGAATTCAAAATTTAATAAGGAAATTAATGAATAAACGAATAAATTGACGAATAAATAGATAAGTAGATACACAGGTGATTAAATAAATAGATAAAAATGAATAAACTAATTATCAAATAGATGAATAGGTAGATGAATACATAGAAAAAATTAATAGATAGATATATACATAAGTAAATTGATGAATATATAAATAAATGATTAGACAATAAATGAATACATAAATAAATAAGTAAAATCAATTAAATGAATACATGAATAGAAAATAGATCTATAAGTAAATAGGAAGTGAACAAACAAATGAATAAATGAAATCGAAAAAAAAACTAATCGTACTAATTTCTAATACCAGGCAAACTTCGGGATATAACGGATGTTTCCTGTATTTCCATCGGTTATAACGGATCCTCGGTTATAACGGATCTTCGGATATAGCGACAGACCCCTGTCCCCACATCGTCTTTTATATCGAGTGTTTAATGTAGTCAAATTAAAATAAATAAGATCTAAACCATAAAGTCAGTCAACTTGTTTACGTCAAAAAAAGAACGATAGGTTACAATAGTTACAAATCTTTTTACTCAATTGGAAATGTCTAAAAATCGAAAATAACTAATATTCGAAAACTAATGAAACCTAGACCCTCTTGAATACCTGAAACACTTTCTAACATTCTAGCACATTTTAGAAAAAAAAAATCTAAATGTTGAGGATTTCAGATTTTTAAAGATCGCAACCGGAGATAACTACCTGTAATTTGAGTCGTGACGGAAGCAATTATCAGAGATTTCACGCCTTCGAGACTGTTTCGATTCCTTTGCTCTGAAGAAGGAATCGAAGACAGATTGAGCTCTCGATCTACTGGGAAACCATTCTCTTAGCTG
Organism: Oratosquilla oratoria; assembly: GCF_046742065.1. Lineage (NCBI taxonomy): Eukaryota > Metazoa > Arthropoda > Malacostraca > Stomatopoda > Squillidae > Oratosquilla > Oratosquilla oratoria. Next base: position 24,523,498 of record NC_134792.1, read on the forward strand.
AATAAAATCGTCTGACGTCCTCGGGAGCAAAAATGGGGGAAGATTATCCTACGAGTTCCCGTCTCATGCTTAGAGCAATGTAACTACATTTTTTGTCAATGAACACTAGCTATACGTCTATAAACAGTAGTTCGAAGAATTTTACAATGAAAATTGTATCCTTCCAACAACGATATCGTAGAGATACACATATTTGATTTGGAATAAAAAGTGTATTCTAACAACAAAAACAACATAAAAACAACTACAACAGCAACAAAAACAACAACAAGAAATAACAGCAACAACAAGAACATCAAAACAAATACAACAACAACAGCAACAAAAACAACAGCAACAACAGCAATAACAATAACAATAACAACAATAACAACAACGACAACGACAGCAGCAGTAACAACAACAACAATAACAACAACAACAACAACAACAACAACAACAACAACAACAACAACAACAACAACAACAACAACAACAAAAAAAACAACAACAACAACAACAACAACAACAACAACAACATCATCAACAACAACAACAACAACAACAACAACAACAACAACAACAACAACAACAACAACAACAACAACAACAACAACGTAGAGATACATTTGTATCGTTCTGAATCATGGTTGGTCAGGTTCGGGTGTCCTCAATGGCGTTCACCAGTGTGTTGATGGGGTTCAGGAAGGTGAGTGGTAACGGCTCCGTGAAAAGCCCCACGACCGACCCGGGGGGGGGGGGTGCAAGAGGAGGAGAGAGGAGGAGGGAGGAGGAGGAGGAGGAGGAGGAGCAATGAAAGCAGTCCCGGGTTAGAGGTTAAGGAGAACAGGGAGGAGGAAGGAAGAGGAGGGGGAGGAGGGAGGAGGAAAGGGTAATTAAGGAGGAGGGAGAAATAGGAAGGAGAAAAAGTAAGGAGGAAGAAGAAAGAGAAGGTAGGAGGAGGGAGAAAAAAGGAGGAGAGGGAGGAAGGAAGAGGGAAGAGGAAAGAAGAGGGGAGAGGAGGAAGGAGTAGGGAGGAGAAGTAAGGAGGAGAAAGAAAGGAGGAGAAAAAAGAGGAAGAAGAAAAAGGAGGAAGGAAGTGGAGGAAGAAAGAGGAGGGAGGAAGAGGGAAGAGGGAGGAGAGGGAGAGGACTGTAGGACGAATTATTTTAATCATTATCACACGAATGAATCAGTGGGGATAAACCAGCTTCGCCTCGGCTGTCAGGTCCTGACAAGGAAGAGCTACGTCTCCATGCATTGCCTTTAACCTGATCGGTGTGGCTGCTGGAGACGGGGATGACCCTCCCTCCAAGACATTCTAGGACGTGAGGGGCAATGAATGAGCTTTGTATGGGTGTAGGATAGGTGATGGGTGTGTGTGTATGCTTCAAGTTGGCCACTCTCCTTATAAAGATGGGGAAATGTCCTTTGCTATGATTGTTCGTATATATCATTTTCATTGTTATTATCATGAATCTTTACTCTAATTATCATCAATCATTATCTTGATTTATATACATTAATTCTGATTTATATATTGTCATATATAATAATAACTGTTGTTTCGAGTTTGCCTGGAAAGCCGGAGCCACATAGTGGTTGATATTGGTCCTTCGGCTTCTCTGCAAATCTCTCTTCTGGCAAGGAATAATGAGATTTTGTTTGAGTTTATATTTCAACGGTTGGTTCTCACCTCTCTTGATCTAAAAACGTAGAATTCTTTTTTATCTCAATTTTATTAACAGAGACCCTCAGCCAGGTATAGGGACCGAATGTCAGCCTCTGGGAATGCATCTCCAGATGAAGGTGATGTTGATGGGTTTTGAAAATGGACGTCAGGGAGATGATTATCTCTGATGACCGTCTTGCAGGCCCTCCTACTATCACGTAGCAGTCACTGATCCCTTGATTTTTTTTATATATATATACATATATATAAATATACTATATATATATATATATATATGTATACATATATGTGTGTGTATATATATATGTATATATATATATATATGTATATATATATATATATATATATATATGTATATGTGTACATATATATATATATATATATATATATACAGTATACCGAAGACCAACAATGCTTATAAAATTCTAATTGAATATACAAATTCTTCTTACACACTGCAAGAAATCTGTTATAATTTGCAAGATCTTTAGAATCCTTTCTTGTGTTCGCCGTAGGCTGAGGTAGAGACCCATTCTGTCGAACATGCGCTGGAAATTGACATATTTATGAAATGAATTAAAACACACTTGTTTCATTCAAGTTATGACCTGGTAAATAAGGTCATAAAAGAAGACTTTGAAGTTTAGTGTGCGACAATGAATTACGAAACACAGGATGCAAGGGCTCGCCTGAAGAGATAATATCTCGACGGAGATCCCTTGCAAAATAAACAGAGGAGGACAGAAGGTCGGTTAAAGGAAAGCTAATACAGAAGCCATACTGACAATACAAAAGATAAAAAACAACTGTAAAGATAAAAATTAAGTTAATATGGGAAATGAAGAAATAGATGACAAAAGTGAACAAGTGAATAAAAGGAAAGATAAATGAATAGATAAATG
>NC_134792.1:24531071-24538571 GCF_046742065.1 Oratosquilla oratoria
GAGAGGAGGTGGAGGAGGAAGAGAAGGAAGCAGAGGAGAAGGAGGAGGAGGAGAATTAAGAGGAGGAGGAGAAAGTGTAGAAGATGGGGAGAAGGAAGAGGAAAAGGAGAAGGAAGAGGAGGAAGAGGGGGAGAGAAGGAGGAGGAGAGAACGATGGTGGCAAAGGAGGAAGACGAGGAGTAGAAGGAAAGAAGGTGGAGGGGGAAGAAGAGGAGAGGGAAGAGGAGGAGAATTAAGAGTAGGAGGAGAAACAGTAGGAGATGGGGAGAAGGAAGAGGAAGGGGAAGAGAAGGAGGAAAAGAGAAGGAGGAGAGGAGAAGGAGGAGTAGGAGGAGAAATAGGAGATGCAGGAGAAAGAGTAATAGGAAGAACAGGAGCAGTAGGAGTAGTAGTAAGAGTAGGAAGAGTTGTAGTAGGAGTAGGGATAAGAGTAGGAGGAATAGAAGTAGGAGGAATAGGAGTAGGAGTAGAAGTAGGAGTAGGAGCAAGAGTGGGAGTAGAAGAAAGAGAAGAAGGAGGAGGAGGAGGAGGAGGAGGAGGAGAAGGAAGAGTGGGAAGAGGAGTTGGAAGAGGAGGAGGAAAAGGAAGAGGGGGAAGAGGAGGAGGATGGGATGGAGGAAGAGATGGAAGAAGAGGTTGAGGAAGAGGTGGAGGAGGAAGTGGAATAGGAGGTGGAGAAGTTGGAGGAGGTTGAGACGGAGGTGGAGAGGTGAAAGAGGAGGAGGAAGAGGAGGTGAAGGAGGAGGTGGAGGAAGAGATGAAGGAGGAGGTAGAGGAGGAGGTGGAGGAAGAGGTGGAGGCGGTAATGGAGGAAGAATTGAGAAGGAGGTGGGGAGGAGGTAGAGAAGGATATGGAGGAGGAGGTGGAGGAGAATATGGAGGATGGAGGTGGTGGAGGAGGTGGAGGAGGAGATGGAGGAGGAGTTGGAGGAGGTAGAATAGGAGGAGAAGGTGTTGGAGGAGGAGGTGTAGGAGATGGTGGAGGAGGAGGAGATGGTGGAGGAGGAGGAGGAGGAGGAGGTGGAAGAGGAGATGGAGGAGGTGAAGGTGGAGGAGGTGAAGGAGGAGGTGGAGGTGGGGAAGAGTAAGGAAAGAGGGACCGTGTGAATGCGCTGAAGGGCAGGAGGACGAGGGTGGGAGGGAGGGAGGGAAGGAAGGAAGGAAGGAAGGAAGGCAGGAAGGAAGGCAGGAAGGAAGGAAGGAAGAAAAGAAGGGAGGAAGGAAGAAAGGAGGGAGGGAAGGAAGGAAGAAAGAAAGGAAGGAAGGAAAGAAAGGAAGAAGGGAGGAAGGAAGAATGAATGAATGGATGAATGAATGAAGGAAGGAAGGAAAGGAGGAAGGGAGGAAGGAAGGAAGGAAGGAAGGAAGGAAGGAAGGAAAGAAGGAAGGAAGGAAGGAAGGAAGGAAGGAAGGAGGGAGTTGGGTGAGGTATAGGAAGAGGGGAACAGAGGTAGAGGAAAAGATTCATATGTACATGTTAGAAGGGTGGATGAGAAGAGGATTGTGAGGAGAGCAAAGAGAAGCTTCTTGGAGAGGTTTCTAAGACCCTTAGACCAAGCTAGACCAGACCATTAGAAGGGATGAAAGGTTTCCGATGCTTAGACCAGGAGAAGTTTAGAATGGAGAGGCAAGATTCTGCATCTAATACTGTTAACTCTGAGGAATGTGAAAGGAGAAGGAAGATAGGCGTCACCGATTAACCATTTAGGCCTGTTTCGATTCAAAAGCTACTTGGGAATTGTATACTGATACTGGGAACTTGAACAGGCTATTTACATAGAGATTTTGCGTGCGCCATCTTGTATGCTCAGTCTTCTTCTCTTTTCATTCCGTCATATCTTTCGGTCTGATATATCTATCCAGGGATGGAAGGTCATGCAACCTCTTGCAGATTCTTAAACGGAGAAGGACCACAACAAACAAATTATACGTTCATAACAATTTCGCTTTTTTCTTTTTTTTCGTCGACACACCAACCTTTCCTTTTCTCTCTCCATATTTTATAAGTCATGTTTCGTGTGGAATAATGCGTTTCTCTCCTTCCCTCTTATCCTCCCTCACCTGCCTTCTCATACTCGTGATTTAAGAAGCAAACACACACGCAAGCATATTACGTGTTGACTACGAGTCCGTTGCTATATCTCGCTGAGAGCCTTCCTCTAACGCCATATTTCTCTTTTCTTTTTTCTCTATTTTTCTTTACTTAATTCCTTTTCTTTCGTTCACTCGTCTTTACTTCTTTGGAATTACTCTACCGCAGCTCAACACCTCAACATCACCTTGGCCCCCGCTTTACTTTCCCCGTGGGAGGGAGGGAGGGAGAGAAGGGAAGGAGGAAGGGTGGGAAGGAGGAATGGAGGCAAGGAGGGTGGGGGAGGGAAGCGGAGGGAGGGGAGGGGAGGGGGAGGGAGATGGGGATGGAGCTCCGTAACATATGGTATGAGCAAATAGCTCTTTTTTCTTTCCTTCTAAATTATTTTTATTTCAGCGGAGAGGAATGGCAGCTTCATTGGGTTAGGCAAGAGAAGCCTTCCTTTAGAGGGGCGCACTTTGTTCAGGACCTGTCGTGGAAATTTTGCAGGAAGATGGTTCTAGAATCTTCTTTTAGGGACCTGAACATCCATCACAACAGTTTTTTTTTTTTTTTTTTTTTTTTTTTTTTTTTTTTTTTTTTTTTTTTTTTTTTTTTTTTTTTTTTTTTTTTTTTTTTTTTTTTTTTTTTTTTTTTTTCTGCTGCTGCAGCGTTGCGATCGATAAAGCACATCTGTTAAGTTCTTTATTTCCTATTTGTTGATGATGTCTTTTTCTGTGATGTTATCAAAATAATTACATACGTTTAAAATCTTTTTGTTTGTGGTACAGATGTGGTATAGATGAGAACATTTGCCTCTGCCTACTGGCCTCAAAATTGGTGATCACACAACCAGCTTCTGATGTATTTCTTCCACCTTTTTACACAGTAGATCAGCGTTTCTCAACCAGGTTTCCCCGGAACCCTAAGGTTCCGCAAAAGGTCCCTAAGGGTTCCGCGAGAATAAGTGAGATAAGCTAATGCACTTTTGATTTCTTTTAATTTCATATACGTAATATAATTAAACACGCACGACATATTCTTGGTAATATGTAATAATGAAATATAGACATCATCCTATCTAACCTATTATTACGCTGAAAATAAAATGAGAAAGATGCGGCATATGTTTTTTTTTTTTTTTTTTTTTTTTGCAGGGGTTCCTTGAGACATGCAGTAAAGAGATGACAATTAACGTCTACTCCCCGACTCATACTACTAAAAGCTGGTGGCACAGAAACAATTCCACATTGATGCAACCCAGAGAATAGTCTAGAGTTTCTTCTCAGAGAGATCTACTGGAGGACATGCGGACCAACCACTGAAAGGCTGCCGGATTCTAGTCAGTGAAAACCGGGGCGATAATTAATAACATTTTAGAAACTCTTAATTAGTTCTGCTCTTGCATTTCAGTCACCACGCCAGCAACAAACAACGATAAGATTAAAGATAAAAAGTACAGGACATTTACAGAAATGGAAGTGCTAATGCTCTTCAGCGGAGAACACCTTAAAAAAAAAAAAAAAATCATTCTTCTGGTCCAAAAGATACCAAAACTAAATTCTGCTTCATCGGCCTGGCAGAACTTGCTCTTTATCGGCTTACAGCCCATCCACTTGTTTATTCATTTATCAATTTTCTCTGTACACTACGAAGATGAAGAGACCTTATCACGACCACCTCCCGTGTTCTTTCACACGCAACGCTGAATCTTCATAAACCAATGCAATTAACCCGTGTACACCCTAAACGTGGTCCTAAATAATATAAATGCTTGGCCATTGTAAACATCTTCTTGCCTTTCATATACCGCTGAACGTGAAATGATCTCTCTCAGTCTTTTACTTGGATGAAAGACCATCTGCTGATTAAAATGGTCTGACCTAACTCGGAAACGACTGTTATTGGTAGCCACCTATTAACGTAGTTAACTTGAGGTTAGTTAAATCGTTTAGTTAACACAGGATAACCTTAACCTTAGCGAAACTGTTTACTGAGAACAAGATAAATAAATAGATAAATACGCCCTTTTGAAAATATGCTAAATCAAAATAAGCTAATTCTCTTACACAAAAAGTGAAATAAATGAACTACTGACAATTAGAAGAAAGTTAATTAAATATCTATTTTTACACCAAGAACTCAAGCTGTTGTACTGTGTAGTTAATAACGAAACTGTAATTTCCTGTAGTCTCGTTTTATTTGTCATAATGACTGCTACGACATGATGAAGGTACACGTGAGGAGCACACGCCAGGAGGCGCTGAATAGCTACTACCAAAGCAGTTGCCTTTGCCCTATGTGTTTGGACAGCTGTTACAGGTAACAATCACTCCTAGGAACCGAAGAGAATTGCAGGATTCGAAAACACAGGCTAAGAAAACGTGAGACCAATACGCTTCTGGTCACGTAAAAAAAAAAAAAAGAAAAAAAAAATCAATGTCGGCTTGAAAAATTCCGGATATGTATTTTACTCGAATAAATAATCACTTAATCATTCCGATAAGGAGGCGCAGTCCAATTGCACAGTAGTGTCCAAAGGCCGTGATACATTTCCAGGCCTCTGGAACTTGAGTCGAGCTTCCCAACCATCCCCCCGAAGAATTTGGATAATGCAAAGACTTCTGCCCAACGCTAACAGTTACCATCGATCTCCCATGGTACCAAGAAGAGTAATGAAGCATCCAAAGAACGCGAACCTCAGCAATGGTGGCTAATTCTAATTAAATAAATGAATGAATAGGTAAATGAATAAATGAATAAACTAATAAATACATAAAGAGGTAAAGAGATGAATGAATATTTAGATGAATAAATAGATGAATAGGTAAATGTAATTATAAAAAAATAGATGAATAAATCAATCAATAAATTAGTTATTAGATAATTAAATAAATAGATAGAGGAGTAAAAGAATACATAAATACATCCAAGTTATAATCATAATCTGGATGACCATGAAAATCTTATGGTGTGTTACTTGGGTATATGCCACTGTAGAATATATATATATATATATATATATATATATATATATATATATATATATATATATATATATATATATATATATATATATATATATATAATATGTATATGCATACATACATACATACACACACATACACACATATATATATATATATATATATATATATATATGTATATATATATATACATATATATATATATATATATATATATATATATATATATATATACAGTATATAAGTATATATATATACATATATATATATATATATATATATATATATATACATATATATACATGATTTCTAGCAAACAATTGCTAACAAACAAACATACGAACGAGGACAACCGTGGATATTCCTTGCCGGAGGTAACATAAACACAAACAAGCACTCCTTCCTTAATTTCGCATAAGTTTCCCCTGCTATTATGAACATGTCGACATAACAGAGTACCATTCCTAATATCCAGTGCCACTCCCCTGATCATTGCTAATTTCCTGACTCCCATTAATGCCACCATATGTTTCTTCCTTACAACCACACTCCCTCATCCTTGGCAAGTGAACTTTATGGAAACAGGTCTGCAGGAGGTGAAGGTAAGGGGCTTCCGGCATTAGGCATGTAGCTACGGCCGAAGCCGTCACAAAGGATTACAAAGGCGGAGCATGGCGACAGGAGACCTTTTGGTCCATATCTAGATCGGATGCGAAAAAAAAAAAATCACCTTTGCCTGATGCCCTCGGACCGGTGGGGGAGGTCACAGTCACTGCTGGGAATCGGAGAGGAATGCAGGATTCGAACCCAATTACGCCACTAGCGCAGGGAAAAATTCGAGAGCTGACACTAACCTCTAGTTTCTGTTACTGCTCTATTTCCCAGATATTTGACACAACAAAAGCCAATTATAACTCAATGTCCGAAGACTTAAAGTGCATAGTTAACTAATTAATTGTATAGTATTTAGAAGCCGGAATATAAATCTATAGATAACTCGTTTGATGACTGAACTATTTTCTACTCAAAAGTACCTCAACACTATCAATTCTGCAAGAAATTGATCCATTCAAACAATATTCGTGTCTGGAATTTCAAAGCCACCACGACAGGAATGGACTTTTGTAGCCCGAGTTCGAAACCCGTGAAGGAAAACTATACTGACAGTAAGTAATGGTAATCGTATGGCAAATGAACCATTAAGATAAACTGCCACGATACTGACACAGAAACAGAGAAAGGGTCGTACTGGTCAAGTAGTTACTGTCTTCAGTTTGTGACTTAAGCTTCCCAGACTCTGTTCTTTGGCTCTCTACTTTTTTAAGAAATCTATTAGGTGTGACGGTAGCTATGTATCCGGTTTAACGTCGTGAGCTCCTCTCTTCTCAGGAGGCTAGAACGGTGCCCCCTACAGAGGACTTTGCAGCGTGGAATTTAATGAACCTTGCCCTTGGTCCAACTCGCCGACGGCAGAGTTTGAGCTGCCATCATCTCGACCTCCGACGCAGGTAGCGGCGCTCTAACTTGTTCTGATAAGAGATGATTCGCTCAAGAGTGGACAAAAAATGAATAAGTGAGGTTCATGAATTTTGCTGTAAACAGTTCTTGTACCCTTGGGAAGAATATTACATCGAATAGGTTGAGTATAGAGGCAATAAAGGAAAGATTGGATACTAAAAAAAAAAGAAGAAAATCTTTAATTAGAGATTAGTCTTCAATCGTTAAAGATTACTACGTGACTCTGGTCCGTAGGGATATCACTAATGTCTCTAGAAAAATGTATAGATAATATCAATACCCTGCGTGCTGAGGAATTCGTACTATTTTGATTTGGTTGTGCGCTGGTGGCGTAATCGGAAGCACGGTGGTCTCACATTTGCTTAATTGTGAGTTCGAATCCCGCACTCCTTTCCGATTCTAGCAGTGATTGTTCCCTGGCCCAACAGTCCAAGTGCATAGGGCAGAGATGACGGCTTCGGCCGCAGCTATTCACCTCCTAGGGTAAGTTTCTGACCTTCTTTTTGGGAATTTTAATTTCTTTCGTACCATGGGGTACCATATGATTCCTACTGTCGCCAATCTGTTTGATTCAGCTTTGCATGTTCCCCTCGTTGACGAAATATAAAGCGGTTGCATGGACAAAATAGTTTTCACCAGAAATATTGTGATATGACTGTTGTAAAGCGGCCCATACACGATCAATTATATTGCGCAATTTCATTGTCAATACTCTGAATATCGCCCATACACGGTCAATTTAATTGTCAATTCAGAGTATTGACAATGAAATTGCGCAATATAATTGATCGTGTATGGGCCGCTTTAGAAGGAAACAAACAAGTAGATGAATAGAAATAAACAAATAAATAAAAATAAACAAATGAAATAGATGAATAGATGAAAATTGAATAAGCAAACGTATAATGAAATAACTGAATAAAA
>NC_134792.1:24556071-24566071 GCF_046742065.1 Oratosquilla oratoria
ATCAGGTCACATATGTTCATATGATGTTAGGTCACACAGACTCTTACAATATCAGGTCACACAGACTCTCATAAGGTCAGGTCACACAAACTCCTTCAAGGGCAGGTAACATCTCTTGTCTCCTTTAGCATGCACTGTTATTACTTTATGTCAGAAATGCATATTTCGTCGCAGATTACGTAATATACATGCTGTCCCTTCAAAATATATACTCTGAAACATTTCGTAACGTTGTTGAATCCATTTGTAAGCGTTATATGTATATATACATATATATATATACATATATATATATATATATATATATATATATATATATATATATATATATATATATACATATATATACATATACATCTACACTGAATGGTTCCCAGCGATCAATTGATATTATTCAACCACAAACAACTTTTAATTCCATGCCATCGCAATCGAGACTGAAGAATCGCTCGATGGAGACATTTTGTTGGAAATTGAAACGTGGACGAGCCGAGGATTCGAACCCAGCTAACCCGTAACAAAGTTACAGTGACTTAAACCAATGCGCTATCAAGAGAGATATAAGTTGAGTACGATTTTCTTATATTTGTATGCTCGAATTACATACATCTACACGAAATATCGCGTTCAACCCACCTCCGCTATGATATTGCATTTAGCTAGTATGTGCACGTGGGATAGATTATACATCTACACTGAATGGTTCCCAGCGATCAATTGATATTATTCAACCACAAACAACTTTTAATTCCATGCCATCGCAATCGAGACTGAAGAATCGCTCGATGGAGACATTTATCTCTCTTGATAGCGCATTGGTTTAAGTCACTGTAACTTTGTTACGGGTTAGCTGGGTTCGAATCCTCGGCTCGTCCACGTTTCAATTTCCAACAAAATGTCTCCATCGAGCGATTCTTCAGTCTCGATTGCGATGGCATGGAATTAAAAGTTGTTTGTGGTTGAATAATATCAATTGATCGCTGGGAACCATTCAGTGTAGATGTATAATCTATCCTACGTGCACATACTAGCTAAATGCAATATCATAGCGGAGGTGGGTTGAACGCGATATTTCGTGTAGATGTATGTAATTCGAGCATACAAATATAAGAAAATCGTACTCAACTTATATCTCTCTTGATAGCGCATTGGTTTAAGTCACTGTAACTTTGTTACGGGTTAGCTGGGTTCAAATCCTCGGCTCGTCCACGTTTCAATTTCCAACAAAATATCTCCATCGAGCGATTCTTCAGTCTCGATTGCGATGGCATGGAATTAAAAGTTGTTTGTGGTTGAATAATATATATACATATGTATATATATATATATGTATATGTATATACATGCATATATGTATATATATTATATATATATATATATATATATATATATATATATATATTTATGTATGAGTATATATTTGGTTGTGTGTGTGTGTGTGTGTGTGTGTGTGTGTGTGTATGTGTGTGTGTGTGTGTGTGTGTACGGTGGGCATCAATTTGAAATCAAAGATAAATGTATTCCTTTTCCCCTAGTCTAGTCTAGTCCCTCCATGCGTGTTCGCAAGCATTCAAACTGATCACCATCACTTTTCAGACACAGCTAATAACAAAGACTAATAGATTCGACAATTTTACGAATCATTAAGAAAAACTAACACATTTTTGGGAAACCCTATATTTCCATATACCATAGTTGAAATAACAATAGTGAGAGCAATTTCAAATAGAATTTCATAAGTGCAAGAACCTCGCAAAGCATGTGTGCATAACTCTGATTTATTATAGGTTAGGTTGATATGTCCACGATAGTACGTCTACAAATTGCATAGTTTATTTCTAAAATTCCTCTTCAAGAAATCTTGTGATCTACTCTGGATATAAGTCTTCCTGAACAAGACTATCCTTCTCATTTATGGCCAGATTTTCCTGGTCAAATTTCTTTCTATTCAGATTCTCAAAGAAGACATTTTTTCATCCTATGTAGAAAGAAAAATGCATAGATTCTAACGTCTTACTTTCAAAGTCGTCCATTATTACGGAAGCTGACTGTAAAATTAGAAAAAGAATATTTGGTTTTATATTTCTATTCTATTTATCTATTCATTTATCTCTTTACCTGTTATCTATTTATCAATTTTTCAAGTGACAATAGAGAGCATTGCGTTGTATTCTGAAATGATCTGTGACTACCACATACATTGGCTCTCTAAACATATAGGGCAAAGGTGAAAGCTTGAGTGAATCTCAGTATCTGTCTGCCTGCCTGCCTGCCTGCCTGCCTGGCTGGCTGGTTGCCACTTTGCCACTTTGCCTCCCTCTTTACCAGTATGCCTGTATGCCGGTCTGGTTGGCCGTCTGCCTAAAGAAAATTAGGAATGTATAGACCAAACCTGCAAATATGGGACAACTCCGAAATAATGAAATCAGCAGGCACCACGTGACTGAGTTCATATATTTTATATACTACTCCAGTAACCTTTTCACTCCGTTACCTCTTGCGTACCCACCAGTAGCATCCCTCTAGTTAGTATTTTTAACAAAAGAACAGTATATAAAGTCAGTTTAAATTGAATAGATATATTACAAGTATTCTTTTTTTATATTCTATTCACACCTTTTATTTCTTTCATGTTATCAATGCAATCCTCGTTGTTCATATTATTAAAATTACTTGAATATTCTTAATAAGTAATGACAATGATAAAATTCTATTTTGATTAAGCAGTTTTAGTGATACGCGATAAAATATCATTGGTTTTGTTTCGTTAATTTTTAAGCCATATTCACATCTTTAATCCGTAGGCGCTTGGTAGTAAGTATTTACTCCTTTATAATAATGTCATAAAACAAAGTTAATTTAATAGAGGGTAAAAAGAAATTATCGCGTTTTAGTAGATAAAAGCCACCATCTCTTTGATAACAAATCTATGATATTGAACTCAATACCTTGTTGGTTACAAGTGATGCAGCCGTTTTCCACCCAAATGTAGTCACGCTATAGTTCTCAAGTCAATTTGATTCATTTGGTCAAGTACGTGATATGTATCATTATATAACATCTAGCTTATAGTTAGGTCATTTGGTTGAATAGATCAACAAAAATGTCAATCAAAGAATTTGAATTTTGTATCATGAAAACTCTGGGTGGGTCAAAGATTTTGCTTGCGACTGTACATTCCTAGATTTGGTCTAACAAAGACCACAAGATTTCATCCAGAAGAAAGACCAGAGTTAATAGGTTAAGGGATTCATTGATGATTGTGAGCTATGCAAGCCTCTCGAGATTATCTTGGAAAAGTAGCCCAAATATATCTTCAAGGGAATTTTTTTTTTTTTTTTTTTTTTTTTTTTTTTAGAAAAAGCCCTTCTTGTACGAGCATTAAGAGCAAAGACATTGATGTTCTTTGTTCTTCACTAAATTGTCCGAAATCAACCACCCCGCCATGATAACGTCCTCTAAATAACAAGACATTCAAGTTACCAGGTAATTTTATTCAGCCAAGGGAAACCATTGTAGACATAAAATGTTTAGATATTGGGTTCTGGTTAATCTTTACTCAATTCTATACAGTTTGGAAAACCTCTCAACTAGTTCTATACTGTGGATCTCAATCTATCCTTTCATAACTTTATTAATGTATTGCTGTTATATAGCCCCTTGGAGACCGATGCTACACTGAATTAAATCGTTCTACATCCACTAATTCCCTATAGTTTTCGTTTTGTGATCCAACTTGTGAACCACTTTGGACACTCAGTGATCTGTGAACCAATGTTGGACTTCAAAACTCAAAAGCATTCGGCTCAATTTAAGAATTTTGGTCCGGTGTTCACCAAACGGTATCATTCCTGTGCATAGGTCCGCGAGTATACAACTGCAGAGAACCCACCAGACATGAACGAGTTAACAAATGCGTTCCAATTCTCTAGTTATTCGCTCCTGCACCACGATTCCCATAAATCCTCCCACGAGATAATTTATGAACACCTTTGATAAAGTATCTAATGCTGAATGAAATTCTATTTCAGGCGTCAAGCGCAACGTGCTTTGCTGGATAAACTGCACCGTGGAGTGCTGAGTAGTGGAGTGGAGTGCAATACAACATACGGATTAGCATGATGAATAAGCCACACCTCCTATCTTCATTCTGATTGGCTGACATCGGGGTGGGTAAAACCAGAGACCAATCACAGTTATTCACTTGCCATCTCACACCAATCACGGATGTCTGGAGGAAGAGGCAGGGCTTATTTATCAAGTTAATTCAATTGGATTAAAATTACGATTAATGAGATGCAAGGATTGGTTTTGTCTCCCCTCTTCAGATCGTTTGTATCAAATGCTTGGATATTGTGCCGAGAAGTAAGACATAAATTCTGGAGACACAACAGATTTAGAAGTATGAGTACATACTTTCGGTTTTTCCTCGTCTGCCTGCTTGCCTCTGTCTCTCTGTCTGTCTGTCTGTGTTTCCTTCTCTGCCTATCTACATACCTGTCTGCCTGCCTGTCTGATTCTCTGCCCGTCCGCCTGCTCTAGCTATCACCTTCAACTCTCCCTCTTCTTTTTTGTCTATACTTGGTTTTCTATCTGCGTTTTACTCTCAGTATATATATATATATATATATATATATATATATATATACATATATATATATATATACATATATATATATATACATATATATATATATATATACATATCTTTATTCAACCACAAACAACTTTTAATTCCATGCCATCGCAATCGAGACTGAAGAATCGCTCGATGGAGACATTTTGTTGGAAATTGAAACATGGACGAGCCGAGGATTCGAACCCAGCTAACCCGTAACAAAGTTACAGTGCTCTTTGAATAAAGATATCAATTGATCGCTGGGAACCATTCAGTGTAGATGTATATATATACATATATATATACATAGTTGTGCCTTTGTTGTGACTAGAAATGGAGAGGGGGAGCAATTTGAGGTAAAGATTGGACTTCACCAGGTATGTGTCATGTCGCCATTGTTGTCCAATTTATACATGGATGTGGTGGTGCGAGGAGTAAGTGCAAGGGGAATGGGCCGGGATCGGAGATGGGCAAAGAAAATGAAGAAAAAAGGAAGATAAGCTAACTATTGTTTGCTGACACCACTGCGCTTATAACAGGATCAAAGGAGGGATTAAGGAAGTTAGTGGCAGAGTATGGCTAGGTGTGCGAAATAAGGAAGCTGAAGGTAAATGTGGGTAAACTTAAGGTGATGAGATGTACACGGGGAGACTATGGCAGCAAATTGGAAGTAAGTATTAAGGTAGAAAGGCTGGAGGAAACGGATAGCTGTAGATACTTGGGGATGAATGTGGCGGGAAAGGGAGGAAGAGAAGTGGAGATAGAATATATGTATATGTACATATATTCATATGTATATATATATATATATATATATATATATATATGTATATATATATACATATATGTATATATATATATATGTATATATATATACATATATATATATATATATACATATATGTGTGTGTGTGTGTGTGTGTGTGTGTGTGTGTGTGTGTGTGTGTGTGTGTGTGTGTGTGTGTGTGTGTGTATCAGAGTGTGCTCTCAAATCATTTATACCCTTTTTAACATGGTTGCCATTATGTTATCATATTCATATCTTTGGTAAAGAAGAGTTACTGGTACCTAATTCCACAACTGGAGAGAAAGCCAACTGGTTTCATCAACTTTATATTCTTTTTCCAAGATGCAGTCTACATTGCAAGGAGAATCTAGGTTTTAGATGAAGACGTAATACTATGATTTGCTGTTCTGGGTCGGTATTAACTTAAAAATCTTCTTTTGTCTTTTTTCGTTTCTTCGGTTCTCTTTTTTTCCTGTTCCTTAAACTTTCTTTTTTTTATAATTTTTTGGGGGTCTTTTTCCAACTCTTTATTCTCTCTCACGCTTTTTTTCTTTTTCTTGTTCTTTCCCTATGTATCACTCCCACTCTTTATTTATATTTCTTACTCTCCCAGCGTTTCTCTTGTTCTCTTTCTCTTTATCTCTCTCAATCTTTATGTGTATTTCCTTTGATTTCTTTATCTGTATCTCTAAATATCTCAGTATCCCTGTCTCCCTCTCGTTATCTCTATAGCTCTCTTTTTCAGCACCTCTTCCATTCTCTTCTCTGTATTCC
Organism: Oratosquilla oratoria; assembly: GCF_046742065.1. Lineage (NCBI taxonomy): Eukaryota > Metazoa > Arthropoda > Malacostraca > Stomatopoda > Squillidae > Oratosquilla > Oratosquilla oratoria. The sequence continues at coordinate 24,562,251 of NC_134792.1, forward strand.
TTTTACTTCCCTTATCGTTCTCGCTTATTTTCTCCTTATCTCTTGCTCTTTCATTCCTGCTCTTGCTCTTAGTCTCGCTCTCGTTCTTCCTCTTACTCTCGTTTTCGCTCTCGCACTCAAAATATAACAGAGTTCGCGAACAGCCATATCCTACCCAAGAAAAGGATTACGTGTCCTATCCCGGCCCACCCGGGACGTCTGGACACGATCGAGCAATATCCACGGAGTAACAATCTCGTGTTCCTCTATCTCTGTCCTCAATCTGTTCCTCGTATCTCACTTGCCCTTCCCGCATCAGAAACAGGAAGCTCCTCGGGTCTCAAACATGGGATTATACGAATATACAAACCAAAAAATATCTCGAGTGCACTACTAATGAAGACCTGGTTCTCGGAAATGATATCTCAGTACAGCTGGGGGGAGATTCATAATTCATGTGAAATAACTCAGACTTTCTTTCTTTTTTCTTTCTTTTTTTTCTGTCATTCCTTCTAATTTCTCTTTCTCTCTCTCTCCCTCTCTCTCTCTCTCTCTCTCTCTCTCTCTCTCTCTCTCTATCTATCTATCTATCTATCTATCTATCTCTCTCTTTCCCTCGCTTTTTTGCTGGAGAGCTAAATATTATTGGAAAGTTCGTGCGAAGAACCTGTGGAGAACCTTTGGAAAATTCGATCTGAAGGTTCCTGTGTCCTCGGCAACAGGTACGAGGACCTACTTCCAACCCCTCCAATGCCTCAGACATCCAGTCTGGGTACAAGGACTTCACTTATTCTTCGGGTATCTTAGAATCCACCAAGAGTAGTTGGGAAAGATAATAGTGGAGGAATTACTTGGTTCATGAGGCGAAAAATCAAACCTCCCCTGACTACAAGGCGTTTTCTTGCCCGTGTGCTGTACCTCGCTGCATTGTTCTTGGCTCGAGTGGTGTGGCGGGAACAGGGATGGGCATTCAATAGTTGCGAGATGGAAGGGGCGTTACGTGAGATTTTGCGTGTTTGAAGTGTGTGTGTGATTTCATTTGTCCACCACTCTTTTAAGGAAGAAAAGAACTTTCAACTTCTGCTTCCACTCCTTTCTGTTTCGTTCCTGTTCCTCTTTTACTTCTTTTATGACTCCACCTCTTCGGCACGATATTGTTCCCAAATATAGGATTGTTGGTTCTATAGTTTTTCAATGGAGCTATTATCCATTTTACCATTCAAACCATCTGGATTTATAAGGTTTTGCTCTCCCTCTTCAGCTTTTTCTTTCTTTTATTCTAAACTTTCATAATATCTTTCTTTGGAATATTGTACCTATGAGGGTAATACTTTATTTCCTCCACACTGGCCTTTTGAAGTACTTCAGAAGGTCCAATAAGGTAAAATAACTCCTCTACCTCGTTCTTTAAAACTAGTTTCTAAATTTAAGGTGAAGTGTTAACTCCTCTACCTCGTTCTTTAAAACTAGTTTCTAAATTTCATTTGCCCAGTGAGGTGAAAGTGATGGTTCCTGCGCCTCAGAGTGGTATTCTGGTAGTTACCGAGTCCTGATGGTTATTGGGACCCCCTTAGGGAAACACTGCATGTTTTTTTTTCAGTTTACCTCCCGCTAATTAATTTTTTCCGCTTTTTTTACATTTTTCTACCACTACACCTCCTACCATTTCAGTTAACCTCCCACTATTATTTTTTTCGTTTTTTCGACCCTTCTCTACCGCTATACCTCCTACCAATTTCTCTTCTTTTTGTTGCTCAAGGTGCAAGCGTCATCGTCACTGTACAAGTTCCCTCCCACGAGACTATCATCATCGCCCCTTAGAGAATCGCCCAGAAATTGCGCTTATTGGCAATAGCCGACTTTTTTACACTAATACCTTTTCATTTTCTTACAGACATCGCTCCCCATACCACACATATCGATCCCGTGTGAGCGGGTGGTCTTTCCCAGATAGTCCATACTCTATAGTCCATAATCCACGAGACGATCAAGGAAGAAGAAAATCTTGGAACTTGGGTTTCAAAAAGGCTCTTCGGTTTGTTTACGAACTCCTGTTTTGGCTTCTGGAAGGGCAGACTCCTCTCATTCCAGAGAATTTCCTTATCTTGTTCTTCATGGCAGTGTGGTGTACATGTACCCCACAAGTATGCTTGTATGTGCAAATTGATGCATGATAGAGTTGTATGGCAGTCTGACCAGACTCAACGCTCGAAGGCTAGGATGGGTCACCCCAATTAGGTCGCGTCTGATCAAGGCGTCAGATAGGTCCTGGGTATATATATATATATATAAATATATATATATAAACATATATGAATATATATATGTATATATATACTATATATATTCATATATATGTATATATACTGTATATATATATGTATATATATAATATATATATATATATATATATATATATATGTATACCGCTATACCGCCTGCCCCGAGCGTGCAACCCATCCATTCGGTCACTCAGATTCAGATACGGACAATTCAGACATTCCAACCTCTGTTCTTTAGCTCGTCGCTAAGCCTTGACGGTCGGTTCCCCATGTATTGACCACGCCACGTCAGTCCGTAGGCCGACGCGCAAGTATCCATCAGAATAAAGCGCATAAACCACAGTGAGTGTCAATCTCTCCCTACGTCACCTAATCCAGTAATATATGCCCGTACGTTACATCTGACCACATGGTCCGGTCTCAATCGATCTGAGGTCACAGGAACTCTATCAGTAGCTCCATCATACGAAGTGTACGATACTACTGAGGCGATTGGTAACAGGTGCTCAGATAAGAGGGAGGGTGGAGGGGTGTGGAGTGTATTCAGGGATGGAATGGGTGGAAATGATTTTATGCCTTTCCCTTTTTGGCTACCTCCCTTGTAAGGGGGGAAAAGCCTTGGTATATGTATGTGTGTAACTTTTCTTGATAACTTTCTTCTTTAAATTTAATCTCCTGCAAGTATTCGACATTTGCTTCTTCCCGGAAATTCAGTCGCTCCTTCTGAAGACCGTTCTTCTGGATTTTTTTTTTTTTTTTTTTTTATGGGGAGAGCCGACTTTTATTTGTCTAAGACTTGAGCTTCGTCATTGACCTTCACATGACGTCAACCTTCCTCTTATGGAAACAGCTTTATCATATATGATACTTCATTTAACATACCTGGGTAATATGACCACCTTAAATATCTTGTTCTGGTAAACGATTCACGATTCTATTTAAATTAGAATATATTCTTACACAGGTGGAAATGCAAAAATGTCATATAACCCTTGAGAGCAATCTGTTTTACTGCCCTGAGATTTTATTTGTCTTAATTAAACTTCCTATTTGCTTTCGTGCGCTTGTGTGTGTGTGTGTGTGTGTGTGTGTGTGTGTGTGTGTGTGTGTGTGTGTGTGTGTGTGTGTGTGTGTGTGTGTGTGTGTGTGTGTGTGTGTGTGTGTGTGTGTGTGTGTGTGTGTGTGTGTGTGTGTGTGTGTGTGTGTGTGTGTGTGTGTGTGTGTGTGTGTGTGTGTGTGTGTGTGTGTGTGTGTGTGTGTGTGTGTGTGTGTGTGTGTGTGTGTGTGTGTGTGTGTGTGTGTGTGTATGTGTGTGTGCTCATGTATACATGTGTGTGCACTTGAATGTATGTATGCACGTTCGCACGCGATAGATAGATAGATATATAGATAGTCAGATGATAGAGAGAGACAAAGAGAGAAGTTGGTCTCTCTCCTGTTTGTCACAAATGATGAAATGACCACTCTCTTCGTTCTTTTTTTTTTTTTTTCCTCAGCTTATCTACATTTCCTCGTTCTTTCTTTCGTGGTACTTCTTATTTGATATATTCCCTTTTTCTC
>NC_134792.1:24571071-24588571 GCF_046742065.1 Oratosquilla oratoria
GAGAGAGAGAGAGAGAGAGAGAGAGAGAGAGAGAGAGAGAGAGAGAGAGATAAGAGAAAGTGTAATTTTTATTTACATTATCTTAGATCAACTGCTGGCTTGTGATAGACGTATAGTGTTTATGTAGCTTTCACGGCCTTGGTTGGCTACGATCTCTACCCTCCATCGTGAGAAGCTGTGTGTGCTTATGCGTGTGTGTGTGTGTGTGTGTGTGTGTGTGTGTGTGTGTGTGTGTGTGTGTGTGTGTGTGTGTGTGTGTGTGTGTGTGTGTGTGTGTGTGTGTGTGTGTGTGTGTGTGTGTGTGTGTGTGTGTGTGTGTGTGTGTGTGTGTGTGTGTGTGTGTGTGTGTGTGTGTGTGTGTGTGTGTGTGTGTGTGTGTGTGTGTGTGTGTATGTGTGTGTGTGTGTGTGTCTGCCTGTGTGTCTGTGTGCGTGTGTCTGTGTATGGGTGTATACGTGTGTGTGTACGTGTATGTATGTGTGTGCGTGCGTACGTACGTGCATGCGTGCGTGCGTGTGTACGTCCGTGCGTGCGTGCGTACTCATGAGCTCTAATCTTCCTAGAACCTGTTTTGGTTTTAGATAATTTGCGTAACATTTCTGACTAAACCAATTCTTTCTTCATATTATATAAATCCAGACATGTGTGGCATACTTGAGACTACATTTTGTAATATCCATCAAACTTTCTGTTTTTTTATAATTTCTCTTTCTTCTGATTCGTCTGTTGCTCCTTCTTCCTACGAGACATTTCTTCACCTTTTATTCTCTTCTTCTCGACATCATTAGCAAATAGTTTTGTATTTGTATTATCATAACAAAATTATGTCGTAGCACATTTGTAAAATAATACTGATGACCCACTTTCGGGGAAGAATAAGCGAAGATATAGAGGTCTGTAAGTGATCGAAATATACAGATCTCTATATCTTCGCTTATTCTTCTCCAAAAGTGAGTCATCAGTATTGTATCATCATGCCATTAAAATAGATCAAAATTATCACCTATGACAACGCCAAACCTCATGGTTTCCTTCTAAACAGTTTTTATTAATCTATTCTTCAGGAAATTCATCATCTACATCTGTGAATTTTGTTTAAGTCCTCCTGTGTATTCCAAATTATATATGTTTTGTAGAATGCATTATCAAAAGGTTCCTCAGGATCTAGATATACAAGATCCAACCGCTCTTGTAGCTTATTGATCTGCCTAAGAGTAAAAGGTGAAAACGCTGTCCATTATTGTAGGTCGCAATTTTGTATTTCTGTATCCATTCTGTGAACTTGTCTTTATATATATTATTTCACATGTTTTATTGACCATGAATTGTGGTTTAGTAATTTCGATTCCCTTTAACTAATTCTTTTATTTCATTGTTCTTGGCCTGACTTGTATATACATATAATACATGTATACATACATAAATACACATATATATATATATATATATGTATATATATATATGTATATATATACATATTTATACATATATGACGTAAGTGGAATAGGAAACAGAGAAGTCTTAGTCTGAGTTTATTCCTGACTAGTTTCGCAGTTATGCTTCTTCAAAGGAATGAAAGAGCATACCTGCGAAACTAGTCAAGAATAAACTCAGACTAAGACTTCTGTGTTTCCTACTCCACTTACGTCAACCTGTTAGAATGTCTCAACATTATATATGTATGCATATATATGTATATATATATATATATATATATATACGTATATACATATATATGTATTTATATATATATATATAAATATATATATACATATATATATATATATATATGTGTGTGTGTGTGTGTGTGTGTGTGTGTGTGTGTGTGTGTGTGTGTGTGTGTGTGTGTATGTGTGTGTGTACGTGTGTGTATGTATCATCTAAAAAAAATTCTTCCTTCGCCAAAAATGTTTGATATTATTCTTTATATAATTTCTTGTTTTTGTTTTTTATTTCGTGATGTAATGTGGTGTTCTCCCCATTGCAAAATTATGATATATTTTCGTCTACTCATAAGTGTCTTTTTTTCTTTAGACTGACAATTATTCCACCTTTTCTTGCTTTTCGTTTCTTTGGTATTTCACTAACTCCTCTTCCACCCTTTTCCTCTATAATTATTCTTTGATATTCAACTTCTTATTTATTAATCTTATTCGCATTTTATATCTAAAGTACATTTTTCTTTTCTAGTTTGTATTAATTCTTTTTATTTCGTCTATTAATTCTTTTCTAATTTCTATTATTTTCATTTCGTCTATTAATTCCTTTCTAATTTCTATTAATTATTTTTATTTCATCTATCTATTCTTTTCTAATTTCTATTAATTATTTCTATTTAGTCCATTAATTCTTTTCTAATTTATATTAATTATTTTTTTCGTCTATCAATTCTTTCGTAATTTCCATTAATCATTTCTATTTCGTCTATTAATTTTATCGGCCGATATACAGCCACATTCAGTTACGACTTTTTTCAGATAATGTACAGTTAGTGTTACTTCCTGGTATGACTAATTTCTCGTAACTTACTCTCACTCTTCTCGTGTTTGTACGTTAATCCTTCTTCCCCACCGATTTTCTAGTTTCAATTCTCATTTCGAAGTCTCTTTACCGTTGATACCTTCCTTTATCACTTTTCATCCTTTCCACTCACGTGACCCCATAGTCCCGTCTCCCACGTATTACAAAAGGCATTTAAGCTCCCGCTATACTGTTTTTATTTAACCTTTTGTTTTTCTTTCCTAGAACAGATACTTTTCAGAGAAGCGACAATGTGTTTGTCTGGGTGTGTATGTGTGTGCGTGTGTGTGTGTGTGTGTGTGTGTGTGTGTGTGTGTGTGTGTGTGTGTGTGTGTGTGTGTGTGTGTGTGTGTGTGTGTGTGTGTGTGTGTGTGTGTGTGTGTGTGTGTGTGTGTGTGTGTGTGTGTGTGTGTGTGCGTGTGTGTGTATGTGTGTGTGTGTGCGTGTGTGCGCCTGCTTTTATGTGCGTGAGCGCGTGTGCGTTAATTTGTTTGAAAGGTGAGCATTATGGGGTTTTCGTTTTTTCCCTTTGTTAGCCTCGACTATACTTCAGCTGAAATTCTAACTCCTCACCTAACTTTTTTCTGAATTTTATGGAAGTCTGAGCAGAGAAATTAAGGTTCACAGTGGTCGCTTCCTTAAGGATTATTACCCCGAAGAGGACGTGGAAAAGAAGCGTAGTTTCCACTGTCGGGTAGCGACGAGTTACCTATTCTTCATGTATCCCTGTGGAGTTATGATTTATTTATTTATTCATTTATCTATCTATTTTTTTTAAAGGACGAGTGCCGAATCTCCTAAAAAACGATCCCGCTGTGTACACGAACACATGTACATATCATACACGTACATGTGTGCATATGGGTAGAAGAGTTTTAAGGTAAATAGAGGAAATTTTTGGAGATTTTATTCCTTAAAGTTTCGTGCCTATCAGGACTTTCTCTGATATATATTTTCTATTCAATATTCACTTTCACAGATACTGGCCAATTTTAATCACCTGATGAAATAAGCTTATACGTGAAAAGAAATAGATTACTTAGAAATAGTTTTATGTCTATTCATAGATAACTAAACTAAAATGTTAACCGCTGAAATTAGTATGTGTTTTAGTTGACTGAAACATTACGGATAATCATGACAAAAATGTTTGTGTTTCCGCTTATAATCTCGCATTTCGTACGTATTTATCTTGTCCGTATTCATATACTTTTAGGTGTATTATTGTCTTTTTTTCATTTTGATGGTTACCTGTTATGTATAACACGTATTACCTCTTACGTATAGCACGGAGTGACTCACTGCAATGTTTTACTTGTATTAGTTTTTAATAATTATTTAATTTTGATTTGTTTGATTATTTTTTTTATCACAGGTTGGACAAAGCCTGATCGAAGACCACACGTAAAAGCACATATTCCCGATATAGAGAAAACAAACTATTACTAGGTATCAAGTGTACTGTAAAAACTAGGACTGTCTAATTATCGAGTGTTGGAGTTCCTCTTAGAGTATGTTGGCCTCTTCTTGCTGTATGGTTTGGACCAATAGAAAACAAAGGAACACAATCAATGAGAGGGACACCAAAGATGGAGAGATTGGGAGCTTTGATTCCTCTTCCCACAAGTTCAGATACCCCCTCCCTCCCTCCCTCCTTCTTCTCCCTCTTCTCCCTCTCTCCCTCCTTCCCTTCAATTTGGCTTTCGAGCACCTTCCAGGTTGGCTGTGATGTTTTCTGAAAGCTGACTTGGGCCCTATTCCAATTCAAGTGTGTGTTTGTGTAGTACCCACCGGATTGTATTTTCTTCTTTCGCTTTGCAGCTGGTCTTGTTGTGGACCAAACTGTCCCCTTCTAGTTTCCTTTCTACTCTATTTAACTATTTATAATATATTTCTTTGTATTCCTCATCTGAAGGATAGAAAACCAATAAGACAAAGTAACAACAACACAATCTTCAGCATTCCTGAGCATATGTACAGTATATGTAGAGAGGAGTGTTACACTCACTGTAACCCAATGTGTACTCAGATATATACGAGTGTGTGTGTGTGTGTGTGTGTGTGTGTGTGTGTGTGTGTGTGTGTGTGTGTGTGTGTGTGTGTGTGTGTGTGTGTGTGTGTGTGTGTGTGTGTGTGTGTGTGTGTGTGTGTGTGTGTGTGTGTGTGTGTGTGTGTGTGTGTGTGTGTGTGTGTGTGTGTGTGTGTATGTGTGCGTATACGTGTGTGCCGTGTGTGTGTGTGTGTGTGTGTGTGTGTGTGTGTGTGTGTGTGTGTGTGTGTGTGTGTGTGTGTGCATATACGTGTGGGCGTGCACGTGTGTGTGTGTGTGTGTATGTGTATGTGTGAAAAAGTAACATAGAAAGCAATAGAGAGAAACAAAAAGAAAAAGAGAACAAATACAAAGAAACAGAGATGGAGGGAGTTAGTTTGAGTGACTGAGAGAGTGAGAGAGTGAGAGAGTGAGAGAGTGAGTTGAGTGGGTGAGCCCGTGAGCCCGTGAGTGAGTGAGTGAGTGAGTGAACGAGTGAGTGAGTGAGTATATGGTGGAAAAATGTAAGGTGAAAGGAAGTCTTGTGTAGAACGATGATAGTAAGCAGGCGGTGGCCGCTGTGGGAAGGAGGGCATCACGGGGGCGAAAGTAAGAGCAGGGAAGGGAGTCGAGGGAGTAGGGAGGTGAGGGAGTAGGGAGGATTGGGTGGGAGTAAGGAGACGTTAGGAGTAGGAGGTAACACAGCGTAAAGACAATGTAGACAAGTACAGCAGATATACTTTGTTCTCTGCTTCAATTTATTTGTCTATATTACGTTCATGTTCTTTTTTTCAGTTTCCATCTCACTTTGTATATTTTTTATATATATTTTTATGTTTTCTTCTTTGTATGTTCAGCCGTTTATTTATATGCACCTTTTATGTTGTTATTATTTAGAGCAAATGGTCATATTCTAGAGTGTGAAGCTTAGAAAGAAGAAGAAGAAAAAGGATTATTTTTTCCCGTTGCATTTTGCACGACCCTCTCCTGTTGTTCATCTTCTTATTTATTTATTTATCTATTTATTCATTTATTTATTTATTTATTTATTCATTTATTTATTTATTTATCTATTCATTTATTATATCTCTTTTTTCTTTTGGTTTCTTGTGACCCGATTAGCAAGGGCACAGTTGGTCATAGAAAAAGAAAAAGAGAGTAAAGATAATGATATATGATTTTTATTATTATTATTATTATGGTCACGATGGTGAGGGTGATGGTGATGTTGATGGTGAAAGTGACTGTAAAGTCGATTGGTGATGGTGATGGTACTGATGCTGGTGGTAGTTATGGTGATGGTGATTATGATGTTGGTGGTGATGGTGATGGTGATGGTGATGGTGATGGTGATGGTGATGGTGGTGATGGTGGGGGTGGTGGTGTTAGTTATGATTATGGTGATGATGATGAGTGTGATGATGATTGTGGTGATGAATGTGGTGATAACGACGACGTCCTTAATACACTTATTTCTGGCTTAGACCAAGGGACGGTGGAATCTTCGATAAATCAAGACTAGCTGACTCAAAGACATTTCCTTTTGTACCAAGAGTAGAAATCCATCAACGCAGTTAAGCATCAGTTAACTTCTAATTACCTTTGACTCCTCTTAAGTAAATAATATCAACTGAAAGCAATAAAAGGGAAGATATCTATCAATCTTGAACAGTGAAAGTACGAACAAATCTTAAAGAAAAAAAAAAAAAAAAAGTGAACCTAAGCACTAACCCTAAATTACAGATGTGTGTAGACGTCGGGAATAGAATGATGAATAAAAATAATGAAATAACCGAAGGAGAAGGTGAAACACTTGCAGGCTTTGTCGAACGAGGATGGTGAGGAGAGAGAGTGGGCGGGTGGAGAAGATGCACGTGTTTGGGCGAGGCCAGTTAGGCGGGAGGAGGAGGAGGAGGAGGAGGAGAGGGAGGAGGAGTAGGAGGAGGAGGAAGGAGAGGAGGAGGAGGAGGAGAAAGATGAGGAAGAGGAGGAGGAGGAGGAGGAGGAAGAGGAGGAGGAAGAGGAGGAACAGGAGGAGGAAGAGGGGAGGAGGAAGAGGAGAAAAAGGAGGAGGAGGAGGAGTAAGAGGAGGAGGAAGGGGAAGAGGAGGAAATGGAGTAGGAAGAGGAGGAAGAGGAGGAGGAGGAGGAGGAGTAAGAGGAAGAAGAGGAGGAGGAAGAGGAGAAAAAGGAGGAGTAAAAGGAGGAGGAAGAGGAGGAGTAAAAGGAGGCGGAGGAAGAGGAGGAAGAGGAGGATAAGAAGGAAGAGGAGGAGTTACGCGGAGTTACATTAACAAATGAACAGCAACAGACCTATTGGTCCTTATAAGGCTGTTCTGGTACTTAGCCTATTACTGATACTTTATTCTTAACCTATCTACAAGTAAATAATTCTAGTCGGGGATTTGTAGCTAAGTAAATGTCGAGACGTTTTTTGAATACCTCTACAGTGGAACAACTAATGACGTTGGATGGTAGACCATTCCATATATCAACAACGCGATTGAAGAAAGAGTATTTCGCCACGTCTGTTTGAAATCGTTTTCCTACAATCTTGCATCCATTATTCCTAGTTGCGTTGGAGGTGTCAAATTTGAAATATTTTTCCACATCCATGTTTTAATTCTTTTGACAATTTTGAAGACCTCCATTGGATCACCCCTCATACTCCGATCTTCATACGGCTTGTTCCGCATCCTAGGGATGAGCTTTGTTACTCTACGCTCCACTCCTAGCTTCTGTATATCCTTTTTGTAATATGGAGACTAGCACTGTATACAGTATTCTAGATTAGGTCTGACTAGGACATTGTAAAGATTAAGAATAATTTCTTCAATCCTAAACTCAAAAGCTCTACCTATAAGTCTAGTTAATTTATTTGCAGTTAATTTCTGAGCACTGTTTACTTGGATTGAGGTCATTTGGGATCACAACATTAAGGTCTTTCTTTTGCTCTACACTTCCTACTTTTATACCATTCATCGTGTAGCTGGCCTGTGCACTACTGTTACCAATATGAAGTACTTTACACCTATCTATATTGAAAAATATCTGGGATTTTTCGGCCTATTCTCGTAAAGCGTTCAAATAATTTTGTAACTCTTGCTGTTGCGTTATGGGTATCATCTTATTAACAATTTTGGTATCCTTCGCGAATTTGATAATTTACACTTTATATTTTCATCCATGTGTTCCAGGAGGAGGAGGAGGAGGAGTAGGAGGAGGAAGAGGAGGAGGAGGAGGAAGAGTTTGTCTCTAATCACCACCGATTCTATCCTCGGAGATAGCATTACATTGGGGAGATGAACTACAGGTTTTACAGTGAATAATCAAAGACAGGAGAACAGAGTGATGGTAGGAGAATGTGATCGTCATTATTTTTCTTCTTAAGGACTGAGTCTTCAGTCATAGAAAAGCAACGAGTGTCTTGATCCGTAGGGATGCTCCGCAAGACCTAAATATTATTTGCGTAAAACATGCAGTCAATATGCGAACGAGGAGGAGGAGGAGGAGAAGGAGAAAGTGTAGTGGAAGAGGAGGAAGAAGAGGAGGAAGAGGAGGAGGAGGAAGAGGAAGAGAAGAAAAAGGAGTAGTAGGAAGAGGAAGGAGAGGAGGAGAAGGAGGAGGAAGAGGAGAAAAAGGAGTAGTAGGAAGAGGAAGGAGAGGAGGAGGAGGAAGAGGAGGAGGAGGAGTAGTAGAAGAGGAGGAGGAGGAAGAGGAGGAAGAGGAGAAAAGGGAGTAGTAGGAAGGGGAGGGAGAGGAGGAGGAGGAGAAGGAGTAGTAGAAGAGGAGGGAGAGGAGGAGGAGGGGGAGATTTAAAGGATGGGCAATGGAAAAGGCTAAGGAAGAGGAATAAGAATGAAAATGGAAAAGAGAGAGATTGGTCGAGTGACGATGGGGAAGAGTGAGAGAAGAAAAACTTGTGAGAGGGAATGGAAAGAGTGAGGGGGGAGGGGAGGGAGAGAGGGAGGAGGGAGAGATGAGAGGAAGATGGGACGAAAGGAAAGAGGGAGGGAGGGAGGGAGGGAGGGAGGAGTGAGAGAAGAGAGAATATGGGACGAAAGGAAAGTGGGACTAGAGGTGGGGAGAGACGAAGAGGAGGGAGGAGAGGAAGAGAGGAAGATGGGACGAAAGGAAAAAGAGGGAGGGAGGGAGGGGGGAGGAGTGAGAGAAGAAAGGAAGAGAGGAAGATGAGGCGAAAGGAAATTGGGACGAGAGGTGGGGAGAGACGAGAAGGAGGGAGGGACGTAGGGAGGAAGGGGGAGGGAGAGGAGGAAGGAGAGAGACGGAGGGAGGAGATAGATGGAAGGAGGGAGAGTGGAGGAGAGAAGAGGGGGAGAGAGAGGGACGAGAGGGAGGGAGGGGGAGGGAGAGGAAGGAGGCGAGGGACGGAGGGAGGAGATAGATGGAAGGAGGGAGAGGGGAAGGGGAGAAGGGGGAGAGACAGGGAGAGAGGGAGGAATGGGGAGGGAGAGGAGGGAGGAGACGGAACGAGGGAGGCGATAGATGGAAGGAGGGAGAGGGGAAGGGAGAAGAGGGAGAAGAGGAGGAGAAGGAGAGAGGGAGGGTGGAGGGACGGGCGGGAGGGAGGAGATAGATGGAAGGAGGGAGAGGGGAAGGGAGAAGAGGAAGAGAAGGAGAGAGGGAGGGTGGAGGGACGGGCGGGAGGGAGGATGAGAAGTGGAGTTAGGGGAAGACGTGGAGGAAGAGGGAGGTGAGAGAAGAGAAAAGAGGGGGAGAATAGGAAAGAGGGGGACAAGAGGAAAGAGAGGAAGGAGAGCAAAGATAGAGAGAAGAGGAAAGAGGAGAAGGGAAAAGAGTGGGAAAGAAAGATAAATAATATAATGACATGGGGAGGGGGAAAGTGGGTTATGATAGGAGAAGGAGGAGGGAGAAGAGAAGGGAGGAGAAGGAGGAGGAGGAGAGGAGGAGGAGGAGGAGAAGGTAAAGGGGAAGTGAGGGGAGATGAGGGAGAAATAAAAGAGAGGCGAATGGAAAGGAGGAGAGAAGGAGGATGGAGAGAGGAGAGGATGGGGGAGAGGAAGAGAGTGTTGGAGAAAAAGAGGAGAGAAGGAGGATGAAGAAAAGAGAGGATGGGGGAGAGGAAGAGAGTGTTGGAGAAAATGAGGAGAGTGGGGAAGACAAAGAAAGTACGGAAGAGGAGAAGGCTGAGGGAAGAGGAAGAGATAGGTAGAAGAGGAGGATGGAGGAGAGGAGGAGGATGGAGGAGAGGAGGGAGAAGGACAGGTCGAGGGAAGAGCCACTTTGTGAATTAGTTCGCGAACATTTCGGATTTGAAGATAGAGAACCCATACTAGGCAAGTAAAAATATGATTAATTGATTAATCAATAAATGAATTGTTAAACAGATAGATAAGTAAATAAATAAGCAAACAAGTGAATAAATAATAAATAAATAAACAAATAAACAATAAATAAGCGAATAAACAAATATTTAAGGATAAATATATGAATAAACAATTTTATAGATAAAAAGATAAATAGATAAATAGATACATAAATGAATACATATAGGTAAATAAATATAGAACTGATGACATATAGATAAAAAAATACATCTAAAACAAATAAGGATAAATAAATAATGATAGGAAATAAAAAAAATAATGAATAAATAAAAGATAAATTAATAAATACCGGGAAAACAAAATGAATAAAGTTATTGAAATAACTCAATATATAAAGAAAATATAAAATAAACCAAAGAAAAATATAAAATAAAGATCATAAAATAAAGTGAAATTAAATCAAACAAAATAAAACAATTTAAAAAGATAAAATTAGATATAACGACATAGAATAGAATGTAATAAAACAAGATAAAATAAAAACAAAATCAAAACAAAATAAATCATACCCTCGGGAGCCATAGAGGGCACTTTCTATGAGTTTCTTCACAAACTACTTCCTCAGAGAACATGCATACTAAGTGGGGTGCCAGAATAGGCTTTAAGCAAAAAACAAAATTGGTCCCACCCCTGGGGAAAGGAAATAAAAAACACATCTATCTCTCTCATCCCCCCCACTCTCTCTCTCTCTCTCTGTGTGTGTGTGTGTGTGTGTGTGTGTGTGTGTGTGTGTATGTGTGTATACGTGTACGTGTGTGTGTGTGTGTGTGTATGCGTGCGTGTATATGTGTATACGTGTACGTGTGTGTGTGTGTGTGTGTGTGTGTGTGTGTGTGTGTGTGTGTGTGTGTGTGTGTGTGTGTGTGTGTGTGTGTGTGTGTGTGTGTGTGTGTGTGTGTGTGGGTGTGGGTGGGTGTGTTTGGTGTTTATGTAGGTGTGTGTTTATGTGTGTGTGTGCATGTATATTTGTGTGTGTCTATCTGTATGTTTGTGTGTGTGTCTGTCTGCGTGTCTGTCTGTCTGTTCGTTTGTCTGTGTCTGCTTTGTCTGTCTATGTCTACCTGTGTTTGTGTGTCTGTCTGTGTCTGTCTGTCTGCTTGTGTATGCCTGTGTATCCCTGTCTGTCTGTTTGTTCGCGAATGTCTCCCTTTCATGTCAAGATGGAAAGCACATGATTATCATGCATACTAAGGAGATACGGGAACAAGTTCTCAGGGGAAACTGCTCCCACTCACCTCTCTGAGGCGCCCACGCCCTATTTTCCTTGACATACTGCGCATGCTAGCCTAGAAGATGCCAGTATATGTAAAAAAAAAAAAAAAAAAAAAAAAAAAAAAAAAAAAAAAAAAAAAAAAAAAAAAAAAAAAAAAAAAAAAAAAAAAAAAAAAAAAAAAAATCCTATCCTCCGGAGTGATATCAATAGGACTTTCTATGAGTGTTCACGAAATACTTCTTCAATTTTTAAGATAGAGAGGTCTTACTTGGCTTGATTACAGGAAAGGTGCAAGAATAAGTTTTAAGAGTGAAATTGCCTTCCTCTTTTTTCTATAGAAAGGTAGGCTATATTTGACATGTACGCTTGAATAAATTGGTAAATACACAAAGAAAAACATAGATAAACAAAAAACATATACAAATGAATATTCACATAATTTACATACATATGTATATATATATACATACCAAAGGCTTTTTCCCCCTTACAAGGGTGGTTGCCAAAAAACAAATGCATAAAAATCATTCCCACCCATTCCATCCCTAATACACTCCACTCCCCTCCACCCTCTATCCTCCCTCTTATCTTGGCACCTCCTGGATGACGGGTCATCCCTGCATCTTGTCCACTGCCCTGGTTCAGATGCAGTGTCGCAAGACATAGCACATCCACAGCAAAGCCGCTTTATTAAATCTGCGACCCCCCCCTCTCCGCCCCCCTATGCAGAAAAGAAGACGGGGAGAAATCCCTTCGGGCTGCGTCAATTTTTTCTCACGCATACTACCTCTCCCCCCATTCCCACCCATTCCACCTCATGCATCATAACATCATCCATATACAACCATTCACCATTCACCCATGTCTTCTGCCCTTTACCGTCCTTTCTCAACAGACATTCCCCTTTTCTCCAAAGCCTCTTTTACCCCATCTATCCATCTTATCCTAGGTCGCACCTTCATGTTCACTCCTTCCTCATCTGCCTTCCATACCTCTTTTACCAGTCTTTTCTTCACTCATTATTTCCATGTGTCCAAACCATCCCAATACTCATCCACCCTATCTCCAAACTCCCTTATTACCCCCGTTCTCCTCCTCACCTCCTCATTTCTCACTCTATCCAGCCTAGTAACCCCTATCATACTTCTCAGACACCTCATCTCAAACACATTCAAACTCCTTCTCTCTTCCTCTCTTATGTTCCATGTTTCTGTCCCATACAGTGCTGTTGGCACAATCACTCCTTCATACAATCTCCTCTTAGCATCCATTCCCAAATGTCTATTTCTCATTACACTTTTTAATACCCCAAGGTATTTACTCGCTTCTCTCAATCTACATTCTACCTCCACCTCCACTCCTCCCTTTCCTGCCACATTCGCACCCAAGGATCTAAAACTATCCACTTCCTCCAGTCTCTCTCCCTTAATGCTCACTTTCAGTCTTCTGCCACTTTCACCCCTTCTACATCTCGTCACCTTACTTTTACCCACATTTATCTTCAACTTCCTTCTTTCACACACTCTCCCAAACTCTGTCACTAACTTCCTCAATCCCTCCTCTGATCCTGCTACAAGCGCAGTGTCGCCCGCAAACAACAGCTGGCTCACCTTCCACTTTTCTCCATTTTCTTTAACCATCTCCAATCCCTGACCCACCACACATACATTTATCTCTCGCTCCACCCTATCCATGTATAAGTTGAACATCCAGGGTTACATAACACATCCCTGACGAAGTTTCACCTTTACCTCGAACCACTCTCTCCATTTCTAATTCTGACACACGCTCTACTACTCTCGTAAAAACTCTTGACAGCTCCTAAAAGCTTTCCTCTTCCCCCGTATATCTGCAATACCTCCCACAGTGCCTTCCTGTCTACCTTGTCATAAGCCTTTCCGAGATCCATAAAAGCCAAAAAAACATACTTACCTTTTCCTATAGCTTTCTTACATATCTGTTTTACCACAAAAATCTGATCTACACAACCTCTACCCGTCCTAAATCCACACTGTTCCTCACCAATTACTCCCTTTGTTTCTCTCCTTATCCTCTCAATCAAGATTCCCCCATAAGCCTTCACAGCTACACTTAACAAGCTAATCCCTCTGAAAGTACTACACTCACACTTGACCCCTTTTCCTTGTAAAGTGGAACTATACAGACACTCATTCAGTCCTCCGGAACTCTACCCTCTCTCAAACAAACATTAGATAACCTCACCAGCCAGTCCACCATGACTGTACCTCCTTTTCTCAGATATTCTGCATGAAATTCATCCAGACCAGGTGCCTTACCTGCTCTCATCATCTTGACAACTTCCTTATTTCTCCTCCATTTTTCCTCACTCATCACGGTCATTTTCTTAGCATTTCCCACTGTAACTACCTTTCCCTTCCTATCCTCCCTAAGATAATCTGCCCATCTTGCTCTAACTGCCTTCTCTTCCATTATCATCTCTCCATCTGCACTTTTTACCTTTTATTCTCTACTTGATTCGCCTCCTCTTCCTCTCTTAATTTCTTTCCAAAACATCTTTTTATTCCTTTCAAAACTTTCTGTCATACTCTTACCCCATAATAAATGAATAAATGAATAAATGAATAAATGAATAAATGAATAAATGAATAAATGAATAAATGAATAAATGAATAAATGAATAAATGAATAAATGAATAAATGAATAAATGAATAAATGAATAAATGAATAAGTGAATAAATGAATAAATGAATAAATGAATAAATGAATAAATGAATAAATGAATAAATGAATAAATGAATAAATGAATAATGAATAAATTAATGAATGAATAAATTAATCAATGATATGAAGAAATTGATAAATCAATAAATAGATAAATGATTAAATAAAAAATAAATAGATAAATAAAAACCTAGCATGTGTATAATTGAACGAATGAATGAACCAATAAATGAATAAATAAAACATTATATAAAAGAATAAACAAGTTAATTAATGAATAGATGAATAAATAAAGGAATATACAGGTAAATGAAAAATAGAATAATAGGTAGACAAGTAAAACAAAAGCAAAATCCCCAGAGCGTGAAGGAGGGATGTAACAGGCACTTAATGGACGATTCTCTATTCACGAAACATTTCCCTCTTTAAAAGGGAGAGTAGCCATAACAGGAGTCTAGGGAAAACAAATGCCCTCCACTCCCTTAATAGGATGTGAAAGGCACACTCCATGAGCTTGTTTGCTCACGAACCACTCTCTCAGTCTTCTTGATAGAAAACCCATACATCGCGTGCACGTGTATATATATATATATATATATATATATATATATATATATATATATATATATATATATATATATATATATATACATATATATATGTATATATATATATATTTTCATATATACATAATTATATACATATATATATATATATATATATATATATATATATATATATACATATATATATATATATATACATATATATATATGTATATATATATATACGTGTGTGTGTGTGTGTGTGTGTGTGTGTGTGTGTGTGTGTGTGTGTGTGTGTGTGTGTGTGTGTGTGTGTGTGTGTGTGTGTGTGTGTGTGTGTGTGTGTGTGTGTTACACTGACAACATATAACTCCTTTATATCCAGAATATTGATTTTGGTCAGGTATTCAGCCAAGATTTTCGCCCTACATCCTGTGGACTTTTATCTACCCATATACAAAGGGTTTCCTCTCCCTTTATAAGGGAAATGTCAAATTCAAGCAACGCATCAATTTCCTCTCATTCCACTCTAATCTTCCACGCTCGTTTCCATCGTATCTTAGCTCGAAGGATTACAAAGGATTACAAAGGCGGAGCATGGCGACAGGAGACCTTTTGGTCCATATCTAGCTCTTTGTGGACTAAGTTAACCGATATCCCATTTTATATTACCTGGGTCAGAAACAAAGCAGATGTTTCTCATTACTGCTTCTCTTGTATTCTAAGTCTGTGGACATAAAATCGTATAAGATACGTAGTTATTTCATCAACTGATTAGTGGATATTATCCATATTGTGTAGACGAAGAATCTTCTTTGGTTTGCTAGTGGACATCAACGTAATTTTTTCTTCTTCTTACATTCGCCTTCTCTTGATTAGAAAAGAGGATGTAAGAAGTTTTCTTAAGGTTTTCTTAAAGTTTTCTTAAGTGCAGATATTGTGGAATTATTTCTTAAGTGCAGATATTGTCGAATTGTTTCAATTACGCTGACTCCTCTACAATTGCAGAGGTTTGAAAATGTCTTGTAAGTCTTTGGCAGCTACTTGATGTGAAAAACGGAACTTTTAAAAGATTCTTTTAATTGGGGTGATTTTTCTGGGGATAAAACTCTGAAATAGCGACATTAATTCTATCAATTCCGTATTTTTGCAATGCTCAGTTTCAAAACATGGCTACCAACCAGGTACAAGATATTTTATATTTGGATATATATTCTTACAGTGACGAATACACAAATTACAAAAATCTATGCAAAGTTTACTTTAAAAATGTATAGAATATACACTTATTATACGAATAGTAAGTCTATGATGTTACAGATTCCTTTGAAGGCAGAGGCAACAAAACGTTAGGGGGACTGATGACGTCACGTCGTCGGTTTGTATGTCCAGAAATCCCTAAGCGATGAGACATAACGACCTTCAAACACACCTTCTTTTCTATGTATATTTTTAAAAGACGAGACTCTATAATATGTATAGGATGTAAGAGTATATACATATACGTACATACACATATACACATATATACGTTTATACACACATAGTATGTATACTGGATTAGACTAACGAAGAATATTTGCAAAGGGAAGATTGGTCAACATCCTGTCGTGTACCTAGAGGTCTTCGAGGGGGTTGACACTTAGTCTCCAGATGCAATCCAAGATGTCTGTCAGTTTCTGTTCCATCTATTCCACCTTGCTGCATAAACAGAGCTGACAACCGGCAATTGCCCCCTTGCTAGTTCTATGAGTTGGTAAAAGAAATTCCTACAGTTATGCAACATAGACAGTGGTCCTACGTTTCTTCCCAGAAGGATCTATGGAAGACCAGAAGGACAATTTTCGCATGCTGTGGGAATGAGGGTATTAGGTTATGGAAACTGGATACAATATTAATTGTTTTTAGTACTTGTTGTTGTTATTAGTTGTGTTTGTTATAAGATGTAGTTGTTGTGACATGTAGTTGTGCGTTATTGTAGTTGTGAATTGTAGTTTGTGAGTGGTAGTGGCTGTGAGCTTAAATAGTTGAGAGTTGTAGAAATTGAGTTTAATTCTTATCAGTTGTAGATATTACTAATTGTAGCCATTATGTATAGCTGTTAATAGTTGTAGTTGATATTATTTGCTATCAGTTATTGATTGTTATTAGTTGTTATTATTCGGTTCTTATTAATTGTAGCCATTATGTATAGTTTTTAATAGTTGTAGCTGATATTATTCACTACCAGTTATTGATTGTTATTGGTTATTAATTCTTATCATTTTTTATGTAGATTATTATCTTATGTACTTATTTCTAAAGGAGTAGGGCCGAAATGTCTTATATTCCATGAAAAATCAGTTTACTTGAAGCACGAAATCAGACGGAAGAAGGAAGATGGAACTCCAAGTATTCTGGATGTTAGTGATATAACAGCTAAAATTTGGTGTATTTCAAAGGTCTGGACTCAAAAGTAACGCTAATGGAAAGTCTGAGTTTGCTGCCAAGAAATTGAACTTTGGAGAGGGGAGGGAGTCTTCAAGATAAGAGAACCTAAGAAAAAATATGGAAAGGGGAAAGACGGTGAGTAGCGAAAGATCAAAAAATCTGAAAGCCCTAAGGTTGATTTGAAAATTTGGGTTTTAATGGTATTATGAACGACTGAAAAGCGGGACAAAGAATTTCTTCTCTCCCCACCCCCAAACTTAAAAAAAAAAAAAAAAAAAAAAAAAAAAAAAAAAAAAAAAAAAAAAAAAAAATCCTTAAAAGGGAATAATACTTAAACGACGAAATAATGGTATACTAAGGAGCATAAAAATTGCCATTCGAAAACGAGGAACAGGAACAGAGAAGGTAATGTTATATGAAAAACAGCTTGGACGGGAACTACAAGAGGTGGCTAAGAGAAGTACAAGACTTTTTCCAAGAACGACTTGGCACTTCCAGGAATTCAATACTTCAAGAATATCGACATTTTCAACAATCATGGCCATTTTATGAAAGGATTTTACTGCAAAGCGTAGACGTTAAAGTTGACTTTACTAATAAACATTTCCAGCCAGCAATGGTGAAATGACGAAAGAAAAATATTTCCACATATTATTATGAACGACGACGAACGATATGAAAGGAGTGTATT
>NC_134792.1:24593571-24596071 GCF_046742065.1 Oratosquilla oratoria
AGTAAGTTTGAATGATATATTAGACACAGCTCGAAAGGGATTTCTTCCCATCTCCTCTTTTTCTACATGAGGGGACGAAGAGAGGGCGGTCGCCCATTAAACGAAGAGGTCTTGCTGTAGATGTGCTGTGTCTTGCTGCATTGCTTCTGACCCAGGACAGTGGGTGAAATGCAGGAATGATCCGTCATCCAGGAGGAGCTGTGATAGGTGAGAGGGATGAATGTGAGTGGAGTATATGGGGATGAAATGGGTGGGAGTGGATTTTATGCCTTTGTTTTTTGGCCACCTCCCTTGTAAGGGGGAAAAACCTGTTGGTGTATGTATATATGTTGAGACATTCTGACAGGTTTATATATATATATATATATATATATATATATATATATATATACATATATATATATATATATATATATATATATATGAGAGAGTGATAGGTGGGGAAGGGTAAACGAAGATGGGCTAAGAATACATTTATTGTTCTTACGTTTCGGTTATTATAACCTTCCTCAGAGAACTTGTTACAGAACATCTTGGTCACAACATTTATACTCGTAGTGGGGGAACTTGTGAAGCTTCGAGTGTCAGGTTTTTTCTAGCGCATTTATTATTAAGAGACTGGCTGCTTTAGATAGGCATATAAATCCTTCTCTGTCGTTATTATTTTCTTTGACATTTATATGTGCAGCTTCAACTGTTTTTCTCATCTTCTTTTTTAATCCTTTGTGTAAAATTTCCACTTTACTCCATTCGGGAAGGTTGTTGCATATTTCGAGGTGGCGGACCAGGGAGTTGGACGTTCTGTGTGCTTTTAAATCATTCCTATGTTCGTTTATCCTCTTCTCGATTCCTCGACCTGACTCACCTATATAAGCCGAGGGGCAGCCACTACATGGAATGCGGTAGATCACACTGAGGTCGTTGTTGTCATTAGTGTGGTTTTTAAACATTTTACCTATTTTATTACATGATACCTTGGCGATGTTTATGCCACCTTTCGGTTTTCTCAGAATTAGGTACAGTAATGAAATGCGGTGTGACTAGGTTTTTTGTTGCTGTATGGTCATTTGATCCGGACGCTTGGTCGTTTGGTCAGCTGGTTTGGGCGTTCGATTTATCGTGGATTTTTCTAGCTTTGCCTTCTGTTTTGGTTAACAGAAGGCAAAGCTAGAAAAATCCACGATAAATCGAACGCCCAAACCAGCGGACCAAACGACCAAGCGTCCGGATCAAATGACCATACAGCAACAAAAAACCTAGTCACACCGCATTTCATTACTGTACCTAATTCTGAGAAAACCGAAATTATTGATAGATATTTACTGAAAGGTGGCATAAACATCGCCAAGGTATCATGTAATAAAATAGGTAAAATGTTTAAAAACCACACTAATGACAACAACGACCTCAGTGTGATCTACCGCATTCCATGTAGTGGCTGCCCCTCGGCTTATATAGGTGAGTCAGGTCGAGGAATCGAGAAGAGGATAAACGAACATAGGAATGATTTAAAAACACACAGAACGTCCAACTCCCTGGTCCGCCACCTCGAAATATGCAACAACCTTCCCGAATGGAGTAAAGTGGAAATTTTACACAAAGGATTAAAAAAGAAGATGAGAAAGACAGTTGAAGCTGCACATATAAATGTCAAAGAAAATAATAACGACAGAGAAGGATTTATATGCCTATCTAAAGCAGCCAGTCTCTTAATAATAAATGCGCTAGAAAAAAACCTGACACTCGAAGCTTCACAAGTTCCCCCACTAAGAGTATAAATGTTGTGACCAAGATGTTCTGTAACAAGTTCTCTGAGGAAGGTTATAATAACCGAAACGTAAGAACAATAAATGTATTCTTAGCCCATCTTCGTTTACCCTTCCCCACCTATCACTCTCTCATTTGTCTTAAACAATTTATCAACATATATATATATATATATACATTGTGTGTGTGTGTGTGTGTGTGTGTGTGTGTGTGTGTGTGTGTGTGTGTGTGTGTGTGTGTGTGTGTGTGTTTGTGTGTGTATGTGTATGCGTGTATATATATATATATATATATGTATATATGTATATACATATACATATATGTGTGTGTGTGTGTGTGATATTAATAGTAAAAATTCCAAGATCAACTGTACGTACGGAATTTTTACAGAAGGAAAATCTAGTCCCAGTTTACAAACATTTCATAAAAAAAACACACTTGGCTGTGCTTCTGCAGTTTGGCAATACTCAAGGAAAAAATAAACACCTGACAAACTATATAAAAGAAGGCAATAAGAATAATAACAGGATGCAGCAATACCACGCCAATAGTACAGTAGAACTCAGAAACCAAAATCTTTACAACTGGGTATCATATGAAAATGACAAGAACACTGTTTTACACAAGAACATTCAACCCTACCTTACTTACCTATGTCATTAAGGTGAAGGAAAGGTGACGGTGAGATTGAGGGTTACAATGATTGGGAGAGAGAGAGAGAATGAAAATAGAA
>NC_134792.1:24613571-24628571 GCF_046742065.1 Oratosquilla oratoria
TCTAATCTTCTCTGATCCTCTGCCCATCAACCTCACACTTAATCAACTCTAGTACCACTCCATAAGAGATAGTAAAGTCATGGGAATGGTAAACGACAATTTCAAGGAAGCAGCATAAAGGAAGGACAGTTGTAGTTCTCAAGTATCATTAATCCTCTAGTAGAATTTTTACTCTGAGAAAAAAGATGTGTGACTCTGGTCCGTAGGTGTCCCCCAAAACAGTCCCTCAAGGATTAGCTGCGTACTATAATGCAATCATCACTACTGCATAATACCATGCAGTCAGTACCTAAAGTACTTTAGGGAATCGGGTGTAAAATAATACTTTTTGTTTATTACCTGTGTTGTGACACTGCTTCTGACCCAGGGCAGTGGACAGGATGCAGGGATGACCCATCATCCAGGAGGTGCCAAGATAAGAGGAAGGGAGGAGGGTGGGGGGGAGTGGAATATATAGGAAATGGAATGGGTGGGAGTGGTTTCTATGCCTTTTTCTTTTTGGCTACCCACCGTGTAGGGGGGAAAAGCCTTTTGTATGTATGTATGTATGTTTATTATCTTTCAGTCTATTTGAAAAGTGCCACTTTAAAGGGACAATTTAGCTACGGGTATTGGAATCTTATAAATTGATCTCTTAACTTTTATAAAAATTATATTTTTCTAAAGTTGGTCGTTGCTTTTGATTTTTTTTATGTGAAAGTAATACTATCCTGTGGATGAAATTTGGCAAAACGTCTCGATTGAGGGCATCGACTATAGCACTAGTTTTCTTTTAAATATAATGTAGGATTGTTTCGTATGCTAATACCGTTAAATATCAACGTGTAATTTTTCCTTAGTAAGAGGAACATAACACAACTCAAAAAGGCTTTTTGATTAAGCCACAACATTCCAAATCAGTAATGAAAGCTGTGATTGACCATAAATTTTCGGCAATGGATATCTATCAAAAGAACTTAAGTCTAAACTCGAAAATATTATGTATGCTCCACCTAAAGATTCTAAGATCTCTTACATGGCAGGCAGAGAAGTAGATGGTCTGGTTTAGTTACAGAATTCATCTTTCTAAAATCCAATCGAATTCTAAATGTCTTAATCTTCTTTGTAACGTGAAGCAGAATGATTAGATGAGGAGGGCGAGGGTTTTGTGATGGCTTTCTTCCTCATGTCTGTTATTCTAGCAATATCTCTTCCATTACAAGGATTCCTATAGGCACGGTGTAATGATTATAATTCATTTTGTATTATTTGTTTTTGTTTTGTTATCATTTGTCTGTCTGATTTTCATTTATTATTAGTTATATGTCAATTTATTATTATTTACTATTTACCTGTTTGTTTATTATTTAACTATACCTATGCATTTATTTATGTATTTTATTTTTCATATACATTATTATAGTTTTTATTTATTATCTTATTATTATTATGATTTTTTTCGCATCCGACCTAGATATGGACCAAAAGGTCTCCTGTCGGCATGCTCCGCCTTTGTAATCCTTTGTAATCCTTTGTGAAATAGATATCTTGGCTAGTTTTACTCTTCTATGGTGTTTAATCAATTGGTGAAACGGAGACGCTCACCAGGTGATGACGTCACGTGGAAGACATCTTTACTACAATAGATCTGTTAACAAGGAACGAGCTTGTGGAAAATCATCGAAGTTAATTGAAATTTCACATATATCCGGCCGACTCTGCCTGTCCCTTGTTAGTGGTACTTCTGTGGCATGGAGAACTAAAGCGTTACATAAGAACATAAGAATGAACGAGACTGCAAGAGACCATAAGGCCTACACTAGGCAGCTCCGTATCCATCACCACCTGTCATCCTCATCCATAAAGTTGTCTAGTCGTTTCTTAAAACAACTGATAGTTTCAGCGCTCACTACATGGTTACTAAGTCTATTCCATTCGTCGACCACCCTATTAGTAAACCAATTCTTGCCTATTTCCTTCTTAAATCTAAATTAGTCCAGTTTAAATCCATAACTACGAGTCCTGCCCTGTTGTTTTAATTTGATGACCTTGTTTGCATCACCCCTGTTAAAGGTACCTCCCTTATTCATATTACTGCTTCTGGATCCTTGGTAACTAAGGCGAAAGCCCAATTACCTTCTTTAATCTTGTACTATACTGGTTTTAAGGTGCTACAATCCTCCATTATCATATCTACATCCTGTCACACTTGAAATATATTGGTGTATATGAGAAAAACTGTCTACAAGGAACTCTTTGTTCAAAAGCAGACAGCGTTGTTACTTCTATACACTGTATTCAAATTCTAGACTCTAAGATGCGAAGGAATAAAGAGGCTTGGTTTGGGTAAGGCTAAATTTGAGGGTTGATGGGGTGAGTTGTATAAGGAATATTGAGAGCTCAGTAGGGGAGAGAATATAAATGTTGACTCAAGTTTCAATGACTCAAAACGCGCAGCTCCACAGTAGATTGAAACGGTCCTCTTCCCATAGATCTTCCCGAAAAAAAAGAGAACAAGAACTCGGGACTGTTGTCTGTGTTGTATTAGTGTAGGACTGTTTTTATGTCAACGGCTTAAAGTAGTACTAGGAGGGGACCAGTCACCGAGTTTCAGTTCTTCTTTTACCAGATGCACCTCCTGATGGTTGTGAGTGTTTTGATGGGCTATTCTCTGACGTCCGTTTTCTAAGACCATCGCTTGGAAGTTTCTGTCGTTGGTTCCGAGAAAGTTTACCAATGCTCATCACTCAAACAAATTTTGTTCCTTTTTGGGTGGCTATCTCCTACGCCCTACTATAGCCTCGACTCCTCTCCTTTTCCCTCTTCCTCCTCTTCCTCCTGGTCCTCCTACTCCTCCTACTCTTCTTTCTCCTTTCTTCCGCTCTTCGTCCTCCTACTGCTCTCCTTCCTTCTCCTCCTCCTCCTCCTTCCCCTTTTCCCCCTCTTCTTTCTCTTCCTCATTCTTCTCCTCCTCTTCCTCTTCCTCCTACTCATCCTCCTTTTACTTCTTATCTCCCTCCTCATCTTCCTCTTCTCTCATACCTCCATCCCCCTCCTCATCCTCCTCTTTCTTCTTTTCCTCCTCTTCTCCCACCTCCTTCTTCTCTTCCTACTCTTCCTCCTCCTTATCTCCCCTTCCCGTTCCTCCTTCTGCTATTCACCACCAACCCCAGAACCTCTACTCAACTCTCACGCATCCTCCCCACGTCAATGAAATACGAGCCCTCTATTTCTACCCACGAGAGCCGTAGTTTCCACCATCCGACATTCCCGGGAATTAATTTTAGTTGTCAATTTGAGACTCGCCAATATTTACGTCCCGGCAACTCAATGGAACTGTCGAGCATTCCAGCTCCTCCTGAAACTTCTGAATAAAATAAAAATATATATATTTTTTTTTGCAGTCTCACCTGGTTATCATAATTTCCTCGAGGTCTGTAATGGCGCCGAATGGATTTCTCTGCCGAGTCATACATATCCCATGTAGATTGTTTCTTTATCCGAAACGTCAATTGGAAAAATAAATCAAACGAAACACGACCCTAATTGCTGTCACCGTGTAGACAAAAAGAGTAATAATAATAAAGTAAAAAATATCCAACTATATAATTTCATTTCATCCGAAGGAATTGTCGACAAATACCAACAAAACCGAGAAAAAGAATAAAAGACTTGTGGGAGATCTACTTGACCAAAACATGGCCGCCCATCGTCCAATTTGCTGCTCCAACGGCGACGGTACACACTTGTTGGACCAACTTGCTCTTGCGTCGTGACAGCTCGCTCCGACGAAGGGAGAAAAGGGAGGGGGAGAGGAGGGGGAGGGAGAGGGGAATGGAGGGGGAAAAGGGAGGGGGAAAGGAGGGGGAGGGGAGGGGGAAAGGAGGGGGAGGGGAAATGAGGGGGAGAGGAAGGAAGGGAGAGGGGGAAGGCGGAGGAGGGGGAGTTAAGAGGAAGAGGAGGAGGAGGAGGAGGAGGAGGAGGAGGAGGAGGGGAAGGTGGAGAGGAGGAGAAATGTGGGGGAGGGGAAAGGAAGTGGAGGGGAAAGGAGAGAGGGAGAAGGGGAAGGAGGGGGAGTTGAGAGGAGGAGAAAGAGGAGGAGGAGGGGAAGGGGGAGGGAGAGGAGGAGGAGGGGAGAGGAAGGGGAAGGAAGAAGAGGGGAAGGGTGAGGGGAGAGAAGGGGAGAGGAGAAAAGGGGGGAAAGGTGGGAGAGGGGAGAAGAAAGGAAGCGAGGCGTAAAAAAAAGAGATATAGAGAAAGAGAGAGAGAGAGAGAGAGAGAGAGAGAGAGAGAGAGAGAGAGAGAGAGAGAGAGAGAGAGAGAGAGAGAGAGAGAGAGAGAGAGAGAGAGAGAGAGAGAGAGAGAGAGAGAGAGAGAGAGAGAGAGAGAGAGAGAGAGAGAGAGAGAGAGAGAGAGAGAGAGAGAGAGAGAGAGAGAGAGAGGCTGGATGTGAATTGAAGAGGACACTGAATGCCATGAGAGAGAGGGTTTATCAAAACCTTTACTAGACCGCAAACTATTCCGAAAAAAAATCTTTATTTTTACCAAAATACTCTGATGTCTAGTATACTTAAGTTATTCATTCTTATCAAATATTCACATACCCATATTTACTTCTTTATTTTCATTAGATACAAAAAAAAAATGAAACCTACCAATATATCAAGAGTGCAAAAACGTCTAAGCAAATATACGACCAAGAACGTTTAAAGCATAGAAAAGGGTAATCACAAAATATCCACAGTTACTAGATAGCTTGCTTTATTTTCATTAGATACAAAAAAAAAAAAGATGAAAGCTACCAATATATCTAGAGTACAAAAACGTCTAAGCAAATATATAACCAACAAGGTTTAATGCATAGAAAAGGGTGATCACAAAATATCCAGTTACAAGATAACTTGCTTTATTTTCATTATATACAAAAAAAAAAAAAAATTAAATCTACCAATATATGTAGAGTACAAAAACGTCTAAGCAAATATATGACCAAGAACGTTTAATGCATAGAAAAGGGTAATCACAAAATATCCACAGTTACTAGATAACTTAGAATATTGATTAGGGAGGGCGAGCGATGGCGGATAGCAGAAGTGGCCGAGGTAAGTACAGAGTAAACAAACGGTTCCCCGCTGATGCTGTGCTTGGCGACGCGAGGGCAGGAGAGAGTAGGAGAGGAGGAGGAGAGGAGGAGGAGAGGAAGAGAGTAAAATAATAAGAGAGTAAGAGAGTAATAGAGTAAGAGAGTAGAGAGCAAGTAAGAGAGTAAGAGAGCAAGTGTAAGAGGGTAGGAGAGTAAGAGAGTAAGACAGTAGAGAGCAAGTAAGAAAGAGAATAAGAGAGCAAGTGTAAGAGGGTAGGAGAGTAGGAGAGTAGGAGAGGAAGAGAGTAAAAGAGTAAGAGAGTAAGAGAGCAAGTGTAAGAGAGTAGGAGAGTAGGAGAGTAGGAAAGGAAGAGAGTAAAAGAGTAAGAGAATAAGAGAGCAAAAGAGTAAGAGAGTATGAGAGCAAGAGAGTAAGAGAGAAAGAAAGCAAGTGTAAGAGGGTAGGAGAGTAGAAGAGTAGGAGACGAAGAGAGTAAAAGAGTAAGAGAATAAGAGAGTAAGAGAGTAGGAGAGGAAGAGAGTAAGAGAGCAAGTGTAAGAGGGTAGGAGAGAAGGAGAGTAGGAGAGGAAGAGAGTGAAAGAGTAAGAGAATAAGAGAGCAAGAGAGTAAGAGAGTAGGAGAGTAGAGAGCAAGAGAGTTAGTGAGTAAGAGCAAGTTTAAGAGGGTAGGAGAGTAGGAGAGGAAGAGAGTAAGAGAATAAGAAAACAAGAAAGAGAGCAAGTGTAAGAGAGTAGGGCAGTAGGAGAGTAGGGGAGTAGGAGAGTAGGAAAGAAGAAGAGTAAAAGAGTAAGAGAATAAGAGAGTAAGAGAGCAAGAGAGCAAGAGAGCAAGTGTAAGAGAGTAGGAGAGTAGGAGAGTAAAAGAGTAAGAGAATAAGAGAGCAAGAGAGTAAGAGAGTAGGAGAGTAGAGAGCAAGAGAGTTAGTGAGTAAGAGCAAGTTTAAGAGGGTAGGAGAATTGGAGAGTAGGAGAGGAAGAGAGTAAGAGAATAAGAAAACAAGAAAGAGAGCAAGTGTAAGAGAGTAGGGCAGTAGGAGAGTAGGGGAGTAGGAGAGTAGGAAAGAAGAAGAGTAAAAGAGTAAGAGAATAAAAGAATAAGAGAAAAAGAGAGCAAGTGTAAGAGAGTAGGAGAGTAGGAGAGTAAAAGAGTAAGAGAATAAGAGAATAAAAGAGTAAGAGAATGAGAGAGCAAGAGAGCAAGTGTAAGAGAATTGGAGAGTAGGAGAATAGGAGTAGGAGAGGAGGAGAGTAAAAGAGTAAGAGAATAAGAGAGGAAGAGAGTAGGAGAGAAAGTGTAAGAAAGTAGGAGAGTAGAGAGTAAAAGTGTAAGATAATAAGAGAGCAAGAGAGTAAGAGAGGAAGAGAGTAGGAGAGTATAAGAGAGCAAGCAAGGAGAAGAGAGAAGGAGGCTTGGAGACTAGGAGCGTAGAAGAATAGAGAGTAGAGAGTAGAAAATTAGGAGAGTAAGAGAGTAGAAAGACAGAGAGTAGAAAGTAAGACAATAAGAAAGAATAAAAGAGTAGTAGAGTAAGAATAAGAGTAAGAGAGTAAGAAAGTGGAACAGTGACAGAGCAAGAGAATGAGAGAGTGAGTGAGAGAGAGAGAGAGAGAGAGAGAGAGAGAGAGAGAGAGAGAGAGAGAGAGAGAGAGAGAGAGAGAGAGAGAGAGAGAGAGAGAGAGAGAGAGAGAGAGAGTAAGACAGGAAGAGAGGAAGAGAGTAAATGAGTAAGAAAGTAAGAGAGTAAGGGAACAATGGAGTAAAGGAGGGAGGATAGACTGACCGTAGAGAGTAGAGAGTAGAGAGTAGAGAGTAGAGAGTAGAAAGTAGAGAGAAGAGAGTAGAGAACAGAGTAGAAAAGTAGAGAATAAAGAGTATTATGTGGATACTGGAGAGTGAAGAGTTGAGAGTGGAGGGAGAATGAAGAGTGGAGAAAGGATAATGGAGAGTGGAAATTGAATAGTGGGGAGCAGAAAATAGAGAGCAGAGAGTAACACATACATAGAGAGAAGATAATAGAGAGTAGAGGGTAAAGACTAGAGAAAGGAGAGTAGAAAATAGAGAGCAGAGAGTAACACATACATAGAGAGAAGATAATAGAGAGTAGAGGGTAAAGACTAGAGAAAGGAGAGTAGAAAATGGAGAGCAGAGAGTAACACATACATAGAGAGAATATAATAGAGAGTAGAGGGTAAATACTAGAGAAAGGAGAGTAGAGAGTAGGAAATGGGTTGGTTTAGAGAACAGAAACGATTCCAGGCGAATTCACTTCAAAGGGATGAATGTTACTGGAAGAAACGGAGAGATAAATCAGAGTGGAAAGAAACGAACATATAGATAAACAAAAACTATGTTTTACTAAAGAGAAAAAAATACATGATATATAATGTTAGTCTATATACATATATATATATATACATATATATATATGCATATATATATATACATAGATATATATATATACATACATATATATATATATTATATATATATATATATATATATATGTAAAGTGACGTAGATGTCGTAACGCATAAGTAAAATAAAACTTAAACACACTCTCGGAGAAAGATAAGCTGAGATATAGGGTAAACTGTATATTCCGACCACTAGCTGTGGTCCTCTTCAGCAGTTAACTGCCGAAGAGGACCACAGCTAGCGGTCGAAATATACGGTTTACTCTATGTCTTAGCTTATCTTTCTCCGAGAGTGGGTTTAAGTTTTATATACATACTGTACATACATACATACATATATACACACATACATACTTATACCGGTATATACATATATATATATATATATATATATATATATATTATATCTATCTATCTATCTATCTATCTATATATATATATATATATATATATATATACATATATATATATATATATATATATATATAGTCTTTGTATCACGTGTTGGACTCGTGATCGACAACTATTTTCCTCCCGGAAGAGAGCTCAGAGCTCGTATGACAGATCTATGGGTAATGCTATGACCTTACACGCACACACACACCCAACTCCCCGCCCACGAGAGTTGGAGTAACGATTCGAAACGAAGCGATACTAAAATGATTTCAGCTCTGGGCAGAATTCGAACCTCCGGTACCGCCATACTGACAGTCTGGGACTCTACCAACCGCGCCACCGTGTGTGTGTGTGTGTGTGTGTGTGTGTGTGTGTGTGTGTGTGTGTGTGTGTGTGTGTGTGTGTGTGTGTGTGTGTGTGTGTGTGTGTGTGTGTGTGCGTGTGTGTGTGTGTGTGCATGGGTCTGTGTGTGTGTGTGTACATGCACATACACAGAAGGAATGGTGAAGAGAAAGAGAGAGAGAGATAGAAAGAGAAGTGTGGGGTTTAAACCTCTAAACTTGTCCAACCGACCCCTGATGCCTCAGTCAAGCTGTCTATTTACATTTGTTCACCAGTTTCTTAAATTTCCATTTCCTCTCTACTGCTTTCCTATATATTTTTCACTTTTATTTTCCTTCATAATTATGTTTGCCTTATACGGTTTTCCAGTTAACTTGCCTTATTTCTTTCCTTCTTTGTGTACTTTTTTTATTTTCATTCTATTTGTGAACTCCTTCTCACCTCATCTTTTCCATTTTGTCGTTTTAGCTTCCTCGTCCTCGCTCCAGGTCTTCGTCTAATGCTGGTTAAACACACAGGAGCATTTCCAAGTCGTTGTCATTTTTTATTTCCTTCTTTTTTTCTCGAAACTGGGCACTACTACCGGATTAAAGTTTACCGTATTTCTTCGTCCAAACATTTGACATAATTATCTATTTGGGTCTTTCAAGGTTGGAAAACCGTTCCATTGAGTGGGCGAGAATAAAAGAACTCTTCGAAGCCTCTTCGAATGTCCTCGACTGTGAGATCTCATCACGGCGAGTCAACATATGCCCTCTACATCTCGCTGCTTGCCCGACCCCCTCGATCCAGCAGGGGTGCCACGGAAATTAATCAAAGTTTCTTCCAGCAGTCCACCTAAGACCAAAAACTTTCTAGATACGAAGAGTATCTCATGATGGTCTGTAACCCCTCTTTACTATCCAAAAGGTCCCATTGAGATGAATGAAATAGTCTGGAATTAATTGGAATTGAAAGAAAAAATTCACCCGGTAGGCATGGGGTAAATCCCGCCTCTGAAATTGTTTATACTCGAATTATACGGCCGTTTCACGAAGTAAAGGCCTTTCCTCTTCTAATTCGAACAATAAACTGTTTTTAAAATTTGTCAGGCGACATACCCTTGGTGTAATCTGTCGTTGCCTAGTTGTATACGTTTGTATACTTTTTTATTTCGTTTTGTATTTCTATCTTTTCAGTCATAGTTTGTCTTGGGTAAGACCTTGTTGAAAAGCGGCGACACAAAAGCAGCAAAGTCCAATTCCTTCTTGCCTTTGTAAAATGTTTTTCTTGTTCGTTGTGTCGAAACGATCTCCTTTTTTGATATTTGTTCTATATTTTCTATATTATTACATATCATTTTTGGCGGTAGCTTCTTCAACATATACGAGACATCCTTTGATTCTTTCCCCATCGGGTGGTATTTCTATTCTGGCTGCCTCAGGCGATTTAATTATTTTCAGTGGCGCTCTCTAGGGGCGAAAGGGGTTAGATCTTTACTACTACTACTTCTACTACAACTACTACTACTATTTTTTCTTTTTTAATACGACCTCCATCCTCGTGGAACTGTGTGGTGGAAGCAGTAGGATCTGTCTCCCGCAGACACGGTTCATTGACACCTCTCCCGCCAATGACTGTGGTCGACGACCCTTTTATTTATCTATTTATTTTTTAAAAATGCCTGATACAAAAGTTCATTTATCCTACTGTCAATCACCGTCTACTCAAAATCTAGGTTTTGTATATGTGCTACTGCTACTACTACTACTGATACTATTACTACTACTACTACTACTACTACTACTACTACTACTACTACTACTACTACTACTACTACTACTACTACTACTACTACTACTACTACTACTACTACTACTACTACTACTACTACTACTACTACTACTACTACTACTACTACTACTACTGCTGCTGCTGCTGCTACTGCTGCTGCTGCTGCTGCTGCTGCTGCTGCTGCTGCTGCTGCTGCTGCTACTACTACTACTACTACTACTACTACTACTACTACTACTACTACTACTACTACTACTACTACTACTACTACTACTACTACTGATGGAGCAATATAAGATGGACAATAGTACTTATAGTAGGTAACATGACAACAGCGTTTCCGGACATTTGCGCCCCAACTGCATCTTGGTTATTTGAGCCCCTGAACATTTGCGGAGGCCAGGTGCATCTCACAACATGTACTGTATATATCATATTACATCTAATTTCCTATTTATATATTTTTGTACCATGAACATTTCAGTAGCAATATGCATATATTTCATACATTTATAAAAATAATATTTCATAAAAGTTATATATATACAGTATATATTTATTTATATATATATATATATATATATATATATATATATATATATATATGTATATATATATAATATATTTATGCGTTTATTTTTAGATTAGAGATAGTTTCTTATTTTATATTTTCTGTTCCATGATAATTTCCATTACTATATATATATATATATATATATATATATATATATATATATATATTTATATATGTATGTTTATATGTATTTATATATATATACATATGTATATATATATATGTATATATATATATATATATATATATATATATATATATATATATATATATATCATATGAAAACATCCCAAATATTCATGTACATTTATTTCTATACTAAGTCGTGATATCTACTCTTATCCAAAAAGACGACGGGTGAACAAAATTTAAGAATATAATTTGAAGAATTATCCGTTTCCCCTGTTATTAGTTTTTCTTCTAGTGAATGAAGTGGCAGGAGGCTTTTTGGATCCGAGTAAAGATAACGACTGACATTCCCACTTTAAAGTTGCATATTTTGTCCAAGAAAGAGGCAGAAGCTGGTAGTCTGGCATCGATCTTATCCATTCTATCTTGAAAAAATTATGATGTTTATAATCTAACAATGAGTGGCGTACATGAGCTAACATTTGTTTGGAAAGTTACCATGACGTTATCCAAGATCAAAATATTTGTATACACTCCTCGTTTTGAAAACTGATTAATACATTGAAGAAAGAGGAAGTATTGGTCACCAAGTATAAAAAAGAAAATGCACAACGAACCTTAATCGTCTTCAGTCATTAACTAGATATTATACTAATGAAAATAGAGTTCCTTATAAAAAAGGAGGCTCACAATATCCATGCAGCTTGGAATTTTATATTATTCTTTAAGCAATAAAATCATGCCACAACCATTTTTTAATGCAGAATTTATATTATATCTTATATTATACTTGAATGTATAAAACCTTATTTTCACTGAACATATTTCAAGAGGAAATATATATTCATAAGAAAATATTCTGGCACAAAAGTATATAGATGTTAAATTTCACCCAAATTTACAAAAATGCCATATAAGATATATTACTCGTAAAAATATATGAAATGGAGTTTTAAGTTTGGAAACGTTCAGAACAAAATATCAAACTAAGAAATCAAGTTGATATGGGTTATAGTTGGATACGATTGTCTAGGACGCAAATGTCTTAGAGTCTAGTCAATCTATCAAATCAGTACAATGAATAAATATGTTGTGTCGATGTTGTTATCGTTATGGACTGTGAATTACCAGTGCTTCTATCTTTGTAGAGAATCTAGCATCATTGTCCTACGTTATCTTATATTTCACATTGTGTCAAAATTACTAAATTCACAGGAGCTCTTTTGTTTTGATGAAGACAGACTATCTTCTTCCCATCTGCGGCTTCACTTTGGTTAGACGGGGACATTTCGATTAACCGTCCGCCGGGAAACACAAGTTAACTAGTTTTTATTGTTTCTCTCTCGCTAAACGATTTAACTTGGCTGTGGGTGCCACTTGTGTCTGGTAAATGGTTTAATACAACTTCCTGTTGTTAACGAAGTTATAATTGTTTTGGTCTCCTGAAACGGATCTCCACCCAAACCCACCAACACTCTCCCACTAACTGTCCGTCTTGGGGTTCCTCGTTTTTTTTTTTTTTTTTGTCACCGTGTTTGATGCTTGTACTTTCCTGAATAATTTAAGTTTATATTTATTCCTATTTATATTTTTATTGGTTTTCATGTTTATCTTTGTTTACTTAATAGCAGTTGTCATCGTCATCGTCGTCGAAGTCGTAGTAATCGTCGTCATCATAGTCATTGTTGTCGTCGTTGTCTTCATAGTCGTCATCATCGTCGTCGTAGTCGTCGTCCTTGTCCTCGTTGTCTTCATAGTCGTCTTTGTTGTTGTCGTAGTCGGGGTTGTCGTCACAGATGTCATCGTAGTCATCGTTCTCGTAGCCATTGTTGTCAATTGTCAATCATTAATCATTGATCCTCCAAACTAACCATTGAATCATCTACTTCTTCATACAATCAATTTTTCCCTTGC
Source organism: Oratosquilla oratoria (assembly GCF_046742065.1). Classification (NCBI taxonomy): domain Eukaryota; kingdom Metazoa; phylum Arthropoda; class Malacostraca; order Stomatopoda; family Squillidae; genus Oratosquilla; species Oratosquilla oratoria. The sequence continues at coordinate 24,626,198 of NC_134792.1, forward strand.
CTTGCTCTGCACAACTATCTTATATAACACTTTGGTAGAGTTTACTCTCTTCCTTATTGTTATTTTTTTCCTTAGGATTATCCCACCTTTTCCTCAACAATAAAGTACTTTTATTTTTTTTATTCTTCTTCGATTCCATATCGTATTCATTCACAACTGTTTTACTTATCCATTTATCTATTTTGTTTTCCTTTACCTATTCATATGAATAAGAGAACAAACCCAGCATCCATCGGTGACTGTCATTTGCCATGGCTATTCAAACACAAAGAATAAAGAAGGTGTCTGTCGACCTTAAGCGCCTCGAGGCATAAGCTTCTTGCCTTTATACTCATTCGTTCTGTACTTCTATTTCTATTTTCTATTACCTCTCCAAATATATTTTTTCAGTGTGTATGTGTGTGTATGTGTGTGTGTGTGTGTGTGTGTGTGTGTGTGTGTGTGTGTGTGTGTGTGTGTGTGTGTGTGTGTGTGTGTGTATGTGTATATATGTGTATACTTGAGTATGTGTGTACTTGAGTGTGTGTGTGTACGTGTGTCTGTACGTTTGTGTATATGTACACGTGTATGCTCGTGCGCGTGTGTGCTCGTACGCGTGCGTGCATACGTGCGTGTACATATGCCAGAGTACTTTCCCTCCGTACAAATCTATTCTCCCTTCACCATCACCCCCATACTAAAAACTTCAATCTTTCCAGCTGGAGAACCGAAGAAGAGTACTGGATGAAAGAGATACACAGGGATTCAGAACCCGATGTTCGCTTTAGTGGAGGGAGCCGTGGCGTGAAGAAGCCCGCAAATGGCGGCAGAATACGGATACTTGAACACCTACGTGCCTAAGGTCAAAAACGCGACTCCTGAGGGTCTAAGGAACGACGGGGAACGAGACTCCGGAGAGGAGGGGTTGGGGGTGTTCTTCGTGCTCTTCGTGCTCAGGTTGAGAAGTTACAAGTATGGGCGAGGAAAAAGTTGTGGAAACCAAGGGGAGGTAGCTCAGAGTTGGTGGTGCAAAATAATTTTTCATATGTGTTGCTAATATTTATTTATTTATCTATTTTTTTTTTTTTTTACAGTCTCGAATGGGGAAGTAGTTCAGAGTTGGTGGTGCAAAATAATCTTTCATATGTGTCGCTAATATTTATTTAGTTATTTATTATTATCATTATACATGTATATATATATATATATATATATATATATATATATATATATATATATATATATATATATATATACATATATATCTTGTAGTCTAGAATGGGGAAGTAGTTCAGAGTTGGTGGTACAAAATGATTTTTCGTATGTGTTGCTAATATCTATTTATTTTCGATTTTATTTTTGACTATCGATGGTTGAAAATTTGAAGGTAATATAGAAAGCAATGATTCCGCTTAGGTTATTATTCAAGTCACTGCCTTTCTCGGCAATCACGAATATAAGAGTTGTAGTAAGCTAGTATCTTTTTTTTCGATGTCATCACCTAATCAGTACGGTCGAGGTAATTACACCGGTTTCAGACCACATTCATTGCAACATCATGTCACCTACACATACGCTTTACACGATACGTGCAACTTTATCATGGTGTGGTTTAAGTACTGTATTGTTCTCCAGGGGACAAGGTGGTCCTGTAGTGGGTTACTAAGCCTGAACACGAACAGAATCTTCCTAGAACTCACTATATGTGGTGGATTGAACTTCCGTCTCACTATATTAGAATGAAGTCCCGGGTTCTATCCTCTGTGGTAAGGTTTGAATCTATGGGACAGTTCCATACACCGAAAAAAAAATAAAAAAAAAAGAGAGAAAATAAACGAAAACAAAATACATCCATCCATTTATCCATCCATCCATCCATCCATCCATCCACCCATCCACCCATACATAAAAATGATAATGATAAAAGAAAAACTACAACAACAACAAAATAATGTCAACAAACACTAGAATAAGTGGTTGATCAGCACTCTGGAAGCAATTGCATGAGTCATCATAAAGGACTTTCAGTCATTAGCCTAGTTCGATTCTACAGTAATATAGTATAGATTTTGCAAATATTTACTTCCAAAGAGCTCCTCATCATGTTATGCAAAGGAGACTAAGTTTATGCATCATAGAATTAGAGTCTAAACCAGCGTTTCTCCACCAGGGTTCCCCGGAACCCTAAGGTTCCGCAAAAGGTTCCTAAGGGTTCCACGGAACCCTAAGGTTCCGCAAAAGGTCCCTAAGGGTTCCGCGAGAACAAGTGAGATAAGCTAATGCACTTTTGATTTTTCATTTGATTCCATGTACGTGATATAATTAAACACGCACGACATATTCTTGGTTATTGTAATAATGTAATATAGACATAATCCTATCTAACCTATTATTA
>NC_134792.1:24633571-24638571 GCF_046742065.1 Oratosquilla oratoria
TCCCAAAGGACTTTAATCGTACCGCTATGGACCAGAGTTACACATCATTATCTAATGAACATAAGAACATAAGAACATAAGAAATAAGGGAGACTGCAAAAGACCATAAGGCCTACACTAGGCAGCTCCGTATCCAGCACCACCTGTCATCCCCATCCATAAAGTTGTCTAATCGTTTTTTAAAACAATTTATGGTTTCAGCGCTTATTACATGGTTACTATTGACTGGAGACAAACCAATCAATCCTTTGCTGTTTGTATCACTTGAAGAAGACCCGCAGTCCACCTGGAAGAGCCACAAATGTCCATTACAAATGAAAAGTATCGCTGATCACATTTAACTCTTGAGTTCCCTCCTTTGTACCACACTCCCTCTTGCACCATCTCCAGTACTTTACCTCGTCGGTGCAACATAATTCTTGATATCCCTCCTTTGTACCACTCTCCCTCTTGCACCATCTCCAGTACTTTACCTCGTCGGTGCAACATAACTCTTGATATCCCTCCTTTGTACCACTCTCCCTCTTGCACCACCTCCATTACTTTACCTCGTCGGTGCAAACATAACTCATGATATCCCTCCTTTGAACCACTCTCCCTCTTGCACCACCTCCAATACTTTACCTCGTTGGTGCAACATGACTCTTGATATCCCTCCTTTGTACCCCTCTCCCTCTTGCACCACCTTCATTACTTTACCTCGTCGGTGCAATATTGTTTCCGAGGATGACACGGACACGTGATGAGGGTGGACTTAGAAAAGTACCCTCCAAGGCAGCGTTTCTCAACCTTTTTACCCTTGCGTAACCTTTAAAATAAATTTAATGTCTCAAGGAACCCCTGCGCAAAAAAAAAGAAAAAAAAAATACCATATCTTTCTCATTTTATTTTCATCGTAATAATAGGTTAGATAGAATGATGTCTATATTACATTATTACAATAACCAAGAATATGTCGTGCGTGTTTAATTATATTACGTATATGAAATTAAATATAAAATCAAAAGTGCATTAGCTTATCTCACTTGTTCTCGCGGAACCCTTAGGGACCTTTTGCGGAACCTTAGGGTTCCGGGGAACCTTGGTTGAGAAACTCTGCTCTAAAGCGGCCCATACACGATCAATTATATTGCGCAATTTCATTGCCAATAGTCTGAATTGACAATTAAATTGACCGTGTATGGGCGATATATCCCCCATACACGGTCAATTTAATTGTCAATTCAGAGTATTGACAATAAAATTGCGCAATATAATTGATCGTGTATGGGCCGCTTAAGGTATTACCTCTGGGCACCTAGAGGGACCCAGGAAAAGATAGAAGGATGGAATCAGGGAAGGAATGGAAACAAGCGGAGAGTCAATGGAGACGATAGAAGACGAAGAAGAGAGGTACAGAGATCGATTCCCAATGGAGAAACTTTGCGAGGCATCACAACTGACAGGGCTACTGCCCTACCTGGAGTATGGTGAGAAGATAGAAAAGCTGCTTATTGCTAACAAAATAATTCCAGCTATGTCCTTCACGTGCCTAATATCAGAAGATTAGACTCTCATTATAAAAGAGTAATTAGTATTTTGCCAGGAATATAATTATATTGATTTTATTCTATTCTACTTTATTTCATCTTTATTTTCATTTTGTCTTGTTTTATCTTTTTATTTTTTCATTTTACTTTATTTTGTCTTGTCTTATTTTTGTATCCCACCTTGTTATTAACCAAAAGTTCGCTTGTTAGCAAAATCTATCATTGTAACTTACTGTAACAAGCAGCACTTCTACACTTGAATACAATTCTGCACAGAAGATGACAAGGGACAGCAGAAGGGAGAAACATAATTATTATTATTGTCCTAATGGAAGTTAGTCTTTACTGTGGAGGAGTGATTACAAGTGAATCACGGAGAATATATATAGTCTTCGCTTGTTTATGTCGTAAATCTCTAAGGATAGATCCCCGAGTTTCCTCTGGTGCAAGCGTAAGACTAAAAGAACTGGCAATCTGAAGCATTCCGTCCGATTGGCTAAGCATTCACAAAGTTCTGGAAGGAGGACAAAGAAGAAAACTTTGTAGAATTTACGGCCAAGTTGGTCGAACACAAATAACAAAAAAGAAGAAGGAAGAAGTTCTTTTACAAGATAGGAAGATTTTCGAAAACTTACGTGTCGATTAGTGGCTGCGTTCTGGTCGCGTTCCGTCCTTCGAGACCTTGAGTTCGAATCCCATAACTACCGGTAATTCTATTTGACCCGGTAGTCCGGTCTTGTAAAAGAAAGATAATGACCTTGGTCATAAGTGAGCCCGACATAATGTGACACATAGTTTCTATCTTCTGTACCAGGGGTTCTCATTAGGGGTGAAATTCACACCTAGGGGGGGAATTTTGGGATTTCTGGGGGTGATTTGTGACCACAGTCAGCTTACGGGGTGACGAAAGCAATTTACAAAGGATTACAAAGGCGGAGCATGCCGACAGGAGACCTTTTGATCCATATCTAGGTCGGATGCAAAAAAAAAAAAAAAAAAAAAAAAATCATATTAATAATAAATTAAAACTATAATAATGTAAATAACAAATAAAAATTATAGGTTTTGGCCTATCTGGCCTGTCACCTGGACTGGATTTATACTAATTTGGGGAAAATATATAATTATTTGGAAAAAATAATATGGTTATTAGTAATATTTGCATATTATTTAGAATGCACCTTTTGAAACATACAATCTTGTAAAGGTGGGGGGTAATGACATTCTGACATATGGTGAAAGGGTGAATGGGCCAAGTAAGGCTGAGAACCCCTATTCTATACCATGTATGGGAGACTGACTCTTCGTTGCTTCTACTGTATACCACATATAAGAACATAATAATATAGCTACCAGAAGAGGCTGGATGACCGCATTGTGAACAGCTGCCCAGGATGTAACACTTCACCCCATACCATATAACACATAATGGAAGACTGCATTATACACAATCATGCACGCAAACAACGCTACATACACTCTATAAAGGATTTGTGGGAAAACCCAGTTTCGGCTGTGGCATTCCTTGGGGAGACGGGACTGCTCGGACAGACAGTCTAGGGAACGACAACAACAACAAACATAATATATGAATGGCTAAGACTATGGGACCACCATCCCTATCCATAAATATATCTAATCTCCTCTTAAAGCAGCCAATTGTTACAGCACTGACCACATTTTTCCTAAGTCTATTCCATTTGTTAACCACTCTATTGGTGAACCCTTTCTTTCCTATTTCCATTTCAAACCTGAAATTGTCCAATATAAATTCATTACTACTAGTCTTCACTTGCTGTCTTAACATTATGACCTTGTCTGCATCACCCTTGTTAAAGCCCTTGTCCCATTTGGATACCTCTATTAGATCATTCTGCACTCTTCGTCTTTCCAGAGAGTGTAAGTCAAGCTACCTAAGCCTATCTTCGTATGGTAAATGTCTAAGCCTTTTTGGTCATTCTCCTCTGTACTGATTCTAGTGAATTAATATTCATTTTATAGGATGAAAACCAAATATGTACTGCATAGTCAAGAATGGACCTAATTATCACCAGATAGAGTTTAATGGTTACCTTTGCATTTTTTTAACTGTTGTAGCAATAAACCCTAATGCCCTAGATATAAGGTCAGGACTCACTAACATTCCAAAGTCCTTTTCACAATCTATTTTCTCTAGTATAGCGTCATCTAAGCTATACCTATTAGTTGGGTTGTGTAATCCTGCGTTTAATACACAGCAATTTGAGATCTTGAAGTCCGTTTGCCATTTCTCCGAACATGCATTTTATCAAGGCCCTCCTGCAGTGTTCTCAATTTAATATGATGTCCCATTTCAGAGTCATCCGTAAGTTTACTAACATCACTATTATAAGCTACGGACTCCATGTTTTATGTAGTCCATTTCTTAAGGATTTTAGTGGCATCCTTACGGACGAAGTCACTTAGCATTCTTTTAATATTGGAGATTAAAAGAATCCTGAACACTTGAATCCTACAGTCCCTCAGTTCCGCTTCCCTTCTTTAATCTCTTTTGTCCCATCTCTCTGCAAAAATCAATTAATTTTACCTTTGTGACTTGATTCATATTAATAATATTTAATTCTCAATGATTCTCAATGACCTCCTTTTTCTTTGGCTGGACAAGAATGTAGAGAAGAAGACACGGCTTCAGCCATTTTTTTCTACATATTAGAAAGAGTGGGAGAAGTCTTATACAGTGATAAAAATATCCACAAAGAGATACTCTGGGAATAAAAGGAATGATATAAAAGTATGCTAAAAATCACTTTTCGTAAGAAGACAAAGTCACAAAAGGTTGAAAAAGTATCAAGAGGAAATATTGGGGGACCTGTTGGTGGAAGGAAACAGAAAACGTACAAATTGAATCTTGAAATACAAACACACACACACACACACACACACACACACACACACACACACACACACACACACACACACACACACACACACACACACACATACACACACACACACACACACACACACACACACACACACACACACACACACACACACACACACACACACACACACACACACACATGCATATATATATATATATATTCATATATATATATATATACATATATACACATATATATACATATACATATGTACATATATATTCATATATGTCCCCAATACACAGTGGCCATAAAACATGGGGTATGTGATGATAAGAGGTCCGGAACAGTCTATTACCCCTGGATAAGGTGAGCAAGAGGAGAGTAGAGAAGACAAGGAGTTGCCTTCGTTATTTTGCATATGTTGCGATGAGATGTTTGTTACGGAATCCACAATTTCCAGAGAGCTATCTTCGTTTGTATAAATAGCAAATGCTTTGAAGACAGGCACGATCGTAACAGTGAGCAAAAATTTCTCTACCGCGATCGAGCAATGTCTTAAGATGGAGATTTTCGACATGGAGGGCTCTAAGGCATCATACCGTGC
>NC_134792.1:24656071-24681071 GCF_046742065.1 Oratosquilla oratoria
ACTTATTTGAGTACTGAATCCAGAAAGTGATTAAAATCACAAAACCATCCGCCATAAAAAAGTTGAAAGTTTCCAAGTTCAAACATTTCACGATAATGTTAACCCTAACTACTTGCAATACACATTGCAAAATGTACGATGTCACTCAACTGATACTGCACTCCATTTTTGCCTCTCTTGTTCTGATGACCATAAAGTCTATAAGAGTGTATGAACTTCGCTCTTTTCCGGAGACTACGCACCGGCCCTAAATTTCCGTCCTTCTCCGGTCCATCGAGAATCAAATCAGTCGCTGTCTCGGGCAAAACCAGAGGTTCCTTCAGAAGACCATCGATGAAGACAGAACCCATGAAACGTCATAATAAAGAGGTCCCTTATGAAGACCATCGATTAAGACAGAACCCATGAAACGTCATATTAAAGAGGTTCCTTATGAAGACCATCGATGAAGACAGAACCCATGAAACATCATATTAAAGAGGTTCCTTATGAAGACCATCAATTAAGAATGAACCCATGAAACGTTGTATTAAAGAGGTATCTTATGAAGACTATCGATGAAGATAGAACCCATGAAACGTCATATATAAGAGGTTCCTTATGAAGACCATCGATGAAGACAGAACCCATGAAACGTCACATGAAAGAGGTTCCTTATGAAGACCATCGATGAAGACAGAACCCATGAAACGTTGTATTAAAGAGGTTCCTTACGAAGACCATCGATGAAGACAGAACCCATGAAACATCATATTAAAGAGGTTCCTTGTGAAGATCATCGATGAAGACAGAACCCATGAAACGTCATAATAAAGAGGTCCCTTATGAAGACCATCGATGAAGACAGAACCCATGAAACGTTGTATTAAAGAGGTTCCTTATGAAGACCACCGATGAAGACAGAACCCATGAAACGTCATATTAAAGAGGTTCCTTTTGAAGACCATCGATGAAGACAGAACCCACGAAACGTAGTTTTTTTCATCTCCCAAGATGAACAGAATCGTCGTGTTACATCAAATTAACATCTAAGAATGACAATACCGTGGCGAGGAAATTTATCAAAAAAAAAAATTCAAGTTAAGCAAAAAGGCGCCCAATTTAGTAATACAATGCGTTTCACGGATATACCTATATTCTAACTACCACAAGGTAATTTTTATCAAGCCAAAGGAAAATACTATCCCACCAAGAGGCCTTGGACCCGCCTCGGTTAGATATTTCTGTGTTGGTCTTTCCTCTAGAACTGCCGCCATGTGATTTTATTCACCCGATAGACGCTCAGGCTAAAAACGGTCCCAAATAACTCTTCATTTTACTTAAACATCTTGCCTCCGGCTGCCGCCAGGCGATTTTATTCAGGAGAAGGAAACGCCCTCCGTAGTGAAAGTTACAAGAACGAACTCTAGATTTCAAGACACGACCGCAAGACAGAGAGGAGCGTATGAGCGGAGCTCCATACAAAGATGCCGAGAGACAACAAAGACGGTCAAGCTTCGTCGGGGCAAAGTTCTCAACATAATACTTTCGCTATCGTCGCTGCTCCCACGCCCTATTTTCAGTCACGAAGACTCTACCATCCGGTCTTCTTCTTCTTCTTCTTTTCCTCGAAGGCTCCAGCTTCTTCAGACCATGCAGTAGACTTCTCTTCTCAGGCTGGTATCAAAAAAGGTGATATGATTTGTATGTTGGTTTGATAATAAATGTTGTATGTTCGAAAGTACATATCATTCATAGATAATGTGTATACATGTATGCGCATATGTACAGTATATGTATATGTATATGTATATGTATATGTATATGTATATGTATATGTATATGTATATGTATATGTATATGTATATGTATATGTATATGTATATGTATATGTATATGTATATGTATATGTGTATATATATATGTATTTGTATAAGGTTTGTATATGTATATGTATATGTATATGTATATGTATATGTATATGTATATGTATATGTATATGTATATGTATATGTGTATATGTATATGTATTTGTATAAAGTATGTATATGTATATCACCAGGCAGTTTTATTCAACTTAGGCAACGCCACCTAACAAAGTTAAGGAAAAACAGATTTAAACTTAAAAGTTCGAAATAATGACGTGTAATTTTAATCGAGAGGTAGGCGGCACCAACTTTCCATATCATTTAGTCAAAGAAATCAACAAATTTCCCTCGGGCGCAATTGTAAGTAACACACTCCTAAGTTTGCAGACTAAATCACATAAACACCCCATCAGTATGCTCTAATGCCCCCCTACCTCCTTGATTTTTTTTATTTCTTTTTTCTTTTTTAGGGGGGGGGGGAAGAGGGGGAGGGTACGAGGAGAGTGTGTGCAAGGGGAGAGGGATGGGAAAGGCGGAGTGGGAACTGGAGAGTAAGAGGGGGAGGGAGAGTGGGAGGGAATGGGAGAGGGGGTGGGAGAGGGGGACGGAGAGGGGGAAGCAGAGGGGAAGGGAGAGGGGAGGGAGATGTGAAGGGAGAGGGGGAGAGGGAGGTGGAGGAAGATGGAGAAAGAGAGGGTGAGGAAGAGGAAAAAAGCGAGGGGGGTGAGAGGATGAGAGTGGGAATGAGAGGGGAGTGGGAGAGGAGAGGAGGGAGAAGGAGAGAGAGAGGGAGAGTAGAAGGGAGAGGGAGAGTAGAAGGGAGAGGGTAAGGGAGAGGGAGAGGGAGAGAGGGAAGGTAGAGGGGGAGGGGAAAGGGGAAGGGAGAGGGAGAGGGGGAAAGGAAATGGAGATGGAGAGGGGGAAGGGAGAGGGGGAAGGGAGAGGGAGAGGGGGAAGGGAGAGGGAGATGGGGAAAGGAGAAGGGGAGCGGTGGAAAAGAGGAGAAGGAGAGAGGGGGAAGGAGAAAGGGAAAGGAGAGATGGGAAGGAGGAAAGGTAAGGAGAAAGGGGAAGGAGGAAAGAGGAGGAGAGATGGGAGAGGAGGGACCAAGGGGAGAAGGATTTGCTTATTCGCTTTATACTGTATTCATAGCACGCCTCATAAATCAAAGTAGTAGTAATATAGTTAGCACTTTAGTCAGATAACTTTATTCTTGCCGAAGATTTTATCTAGTAATGCTTGTCGTCCGCGTATCTCAAGAATAATTTTCTTTTTAAGTTAGTATCTTTATTGGTATGAGGTTAAGTGGATTCTAATATGTACTAAGCAGCGTGTGTTTTTAACTGACCCCTCTCCCCTGCCCTGACGAGAGGAACTTATGCGATTATGTAATAAACCATCTCGTGTAAAGATTATGTTGAAGCAGGATATGCTTAGTATAGTGTAGATATGGGCCCCTCTCCCCCGCCCTGACGAGAGAAACTTAAGCGAATATGTAACAAACCATCTCGTGTAAGGAGTATGTTGAAGCAGGATATGCTTAGTACAGTGTAGACTGGGGCATGAGAGTAATAAAAAGGGTCGGGAATTGGGTATGAAGTTATGCAAGAGAAAGGGCGTGGGGGACGAGAAGAATGATCTGATAGGGCTCCAGCAATAAACCTTTCCACCCACTCACAATCACAAACCTACAATAACCCCACCCCACACACGCACATTCATGTATAGGAGCGGGTGCGCACGCACATATGCATGTGTGTACGTTCAGACACACATACACACAGACGCACACACACACACACACACGCACATACATACACGCATACACATATACACACACACATACATACACATACACACATACATACATACACACATACACACATACACACACACATACACACAAACACACACAAGCACGCACGCACACGTTCACACGCACACGTATACACGAACACGTACGCACCCACGCGTATATACACACACGCACGCACACTCACACACGCACACACACACACACACACACACACACACACACACACACACACACACACACACACACACACACACACACACACACACACACACACACACACACACACACACGCAAGCACATACACGCACACACGCGCATTCACACGTATTCCCTGATTGCGAGAATTTGCTTGTCATTTATGCTTATTAATGCCGTTTACGAATTGTCCACATGCTTCAACTGTCACTGTGCGATTTCGTTAGGCCGGGAGAAATCCTGATGCATAGAGAAAATAGTTTAACTAATTGAAAAAAGTATCTTAAGTTAGTTACTATTCTGAGTGCATCATGATAGTGTGTCGCATTCATGATGAACTCATGGGAATCTATGCATATCAGTATGCATATATGCATTTATGCATATATTCATGCATGCATATACTTATATATGTATTACGTGTACATATAGTATATAAATGTATACCTACATATTATCTTTTCTTATGATCATATGTTCTTCATTCATCTAAATATTCACTCATTAAACTGTTATCTATATATCTACTTCATCTTCATTTATTCTCCTTATCTATTCACTTATCGGTAGAGTAGTATATCCATCCCTTGATGCTCTATAGATCTTACTCTCATAGCCTCAATATCTCTTAGACCAGACCAAGTATTGTTAGGACCATCGTCGTCATCTCTAAATGGGTTACGTTCATCATCCTAAGTTCTACTGTGGGAAAGATCTAATGGAAATGATGTGATGGACATTTCTATTTCTTAGTGCTCTTTTGTCAGTAGACTTTTTTTTATCTATACTTTTATGTCTAGGTTTTTTCTTAGTGCTCTTTTTTATGATTTTTTATACTTTCTTTTTCTTTATTTTTTATACTTTTTATCTAGACTTTTTTCTTAGTGCTCTTTTGTCAGTCTATACATTTTGTTATCTATACATTTGTCAAAATGAGATTAGTTTTGAGACATGTTCGTAAAATAGTACTTTAAAAGAAGAAACTAAAGTAATAGAACAACAAACAAAATTCTATCATAGGAGATGCTTGACAAAGTCTGTCCTACCAAAGTATTGTTATTTTGGTTGGTAAGACTGTTTGTATGATAAGAAACAAATATATATATTTTTTTGTGAGTGGAGTTAGATTTCATATGTTTGTGAATGCAATTTGAAACTAGTAAACGGTTCTACCATATTAGTTAGATGCTAGAAATGAAACGAGGAAAAAGACTACTAGTCAACTGCGATCACCATTGCTCGCGGGCTTCAGAAGACACTAGTATGTGCTTTGGACAATGGCCTACCACGGAGAAGAGGGAACAATCAGGGTATTTCTTGATTCATTCAGTTGTGAAAGCTGGTGGCTCGTTTCTTGATAGTAAGTAAGCGAGATAAACTGAATAGCACATCACTTGAGATGTCTGAAGAAAGATAGACTCTTCTTCGTTAGAGACACGTCGGAAAAGGATAGTTAAATCAGACTGAGACTGAGGTAACAGGTGAGCAAGAAGGTATTCCGAAAGGAAGTATTGAAAGAGCTAGAAATAGTAGAAGAGATAGAAGAAGTAAAAGAGGCGGAAGACGCAGAACCAAATGTAGGAGAAAAGACAGAAAAGATAGAACGAAAAAAGAGGTAGAAAAAGACAAAAGACGAAAACAACAAAGACGACGAAGACGACGAAGACGAAGAAGACAACAAAGAAAACTAAGACAACAAAGACAACGAAGGCGACGAAGACGACGAAGACAACAAAGACAACGAAGAAGACGACGAAGACGACGAAGACGAAGAAGACAACAAAGAAAACTAAGACAACAAAGACAACGAAGACGATGAAGACGACGAAGACAACAAAGACAACGACGAAGACGACGAAGACAACAAAGACAATGGATACGAAGAAGACGACGAGGGCGACGAAGACGACGAAGACGACGAAGACGACGAAGACGACGAAGACGACGAAGACGACGAAGACGACGAAGACGACGAAGACGACGAAGACGACGAAGACGACGAAGACGACGAAGACGACGAAGACGACGAAGACGACGAAGACAACGAAGACAACAAAGATGACGAAGACGACGAAGACAACGAAGACGACGAAGCCGAAAAAAAACGATGAAGACAACAAAGACAACGATGACAAATAAGACAACCGAACGAGACGAACTAGACAATCGAGACAGAGACGAAAACAAAGAAAACGAAAAACCTGAAGATAAAAATCAAAATAGACAAGAATACAAAGAAGAGTAGGAGGAAGGCGGGGGAGAGAAAGAGAGAAGAGAGGAAGAGGAAAATGGAGAGCAATGATGAACGAGACCGTGCCGCAGGTGATGCATAATACGGTGTACGCGCTCCGCTCCGCTTGGTCAAGGAAGATGAGCCGCAGTTGCAAGGGACCAAGGGCCCCGGTAAGTAGGTGAAGAGGAAGAAGAAGAAGAAAAGGAAGAAGAAGAAGAAAAGGAAGAAGAAGAAGAAGAAGAAGAAGAAGAAGAAGAAGAAGAAGAAGAAGAAGAAGAAGAAGAAGAAGAAGAAGAAGAAGAAGAAGAAGAAGAAGAAGAAGAAGAAAAAAAAAGAAGAAGAAGAAGAAGAAGAAGAAGAAGAAGAAGAAGAAGAAGAAGAAGAAGAAGAAGAAAAAGAAGAAGAAGAAGAAGAAGAAGAAGAAGAAGAAGAAAAAGAAGAAGAAGAACAACAACAACAACAACAACAACAACAACAACGACAACAACAACAACAACAACAAGAAAAAGAAAAGGAAGAGGAAGAAAAAGAAGAAGAAGAAGAAGAAGAAGAAGAAGAAGAAGAAGAAGAAGAAAAAGAAGAAGAAGAAGAAGAAAAACAGAAGAGGAAGAAGAAATAGAAGAAGAAGAAGAAGAAGAAGAAGAAGAAGAAGAAGATAAAAAGAAAAAACAAAAGAAAAAAGAAAGAAGAATAAAAAGAAGAGGAAGAAGATAAAAAAAGAAAAAAGAAAGAAGAAGATGAAGAGGAAGAAGAAGAAAAAGAAGAAGAAGGAGTATGGTGGGAGTTGGAAGGGAAGAGGAACAGGGGGAGGGAGGAGGGGGAAGGAGAAAAGAAGAGAAAAAGGGGGAGGAGGAGGAGGAGGAGGTGGTGAGGAGGTGAAGAAAGTGGGAAGAAGGTGTGTGAAGGAGGAGGAGGAGGAGGTTGGGACGGGAAGGAAGTGAGGTGAGGAGGTGGGGTGAGGAGGAAGTGGGGAGGAGGAGGAGGTGGGGAGGGGGAAGAGGAGATCGGGAGGGGGAGAAGATATGGAGGGGGAGGAGATGGGGAGGGGTAGGAGGCGAGAAGATGAAGAAGGTGAGGAAGGGGGAAGAGGTGGGGAGGGGGAGGGGGAGGAAGGTGTGGAGAGGGAGGAGGAGATCGGGTGTGGGACGAGATTGGGAGTGGGAGGAGGTGGAAGGGGGAGGAGGTAGGGAGGGAGAGGGGGAGAGTGGAGGTGAGGTGGAAGAGGTAGGAAAGTGGAGGAGGTGGGAAGGGGAAGGAGATGGGATGAGGAAGAGGACAGGAATAGCAGGATGAGGAACAGGATATGGAGAAGAAGGAGGAGGAGGAGGAGGAGTGGGAGCTGGATGAGGAGGAAGAGGAGAGCAGGAGGAGGAGGAGAAGGAGGAGGAGGAGAGCATGAGGAGGAGAAGGAAGAGGAGGAGGAGGAGGAGGAGGAGGAGGAGCAGCAGTAGTAGGAGGAGGAGGAGGAGCAGTAGTAGGAGTAGAAGGAACAGTATGAGGAGTAGCAGTAGGAGGAGGAGAAGCAGATGAGAATGAGGAGGAGGAGGAGGAGGAGCTGGATGAGGAAGAGAAGGGTGAGAATGGGAGGAGCAGGATGAAGATGAGGGGGAGCTAGATGATGATGAGGAGGAGGAGGAGGAGGAGGAGTAGGAGGAGGAGTTGCAGCACCAGTAAGAGGAGTAGGAACAGTAGAAGTAGTAGAGGGATTAGTAGAAGGAGGAGGAGGAGGAGGAGGAGGAGGAGGAGGAGGAGGAGAAAGAGGAGGAGAAGGAGGAGTAGGAGGAGGAAAGAAAGGAGGAGCAGGAGAGGAACAGGAGGAGGAAGAATAGGAGAAAGAAGAACAGGAAGACGAGGAGGAGGAGGAGGAGGAGGAGCAGGAGGAGCAGGAGGAGGACAAGTAAGATCAGGAAAAGGATGATCAGGAGGAACAGACAAGAATATAGGACGAATATAGGAGGAGCAAACGAGAAGTAAGGGTAGAAGGGGGAGTAGTGGAGTAGGTGGGGGAGGAGTAGGAAGAAGAGCAAGTGGAGTAGAGGAGGAAGACCAGGGAGGAGCGAAGAGGGAGGAAGAGAAAGATGGAGAGGAGAAGTAGAAGAAGGGAAAGGAGGAGAAGAAGGAAAGCGAGGATGGGGGGAATGGAGAAGGGGGAGAAAGAAGAGGAAGGGGAAGAAGAGGAGGAGAAGTAGGAGGAGGAGGAAGAGGAGGTAGGAGTAAGTGTAGGAAAGTGGAATAGGATGGATATGACGAGTTTGAAGAACAATCCAAGCAAAGCCATCAACAGTTTAAATGTCGAAAGGCTCTAATTACCTTCAAATATTGTCCTCTGTTTCACTTCAGCCGATTTCTTACAAACGAGGGTAACTTCTGGCAGGCAAATGGGTAAAAACTTCTTGCAACTAGTTTAAGAAGAAGACAGAAAGTTAGTTAGATTTTAGTGAGTTAGGTTCGAGTTAAAGGGGGGAGGACTCGAAACAAGTAGTTAGCTTTCTCTCGTTGCTGTCAGTTGTAGTTGTCACGACATTACATCTTCATTCTAAGCCAAGCACTTCCAACAAACTTCAGTGGGTCACAAAAAGGGACAAAACAGACCATCAGAGGTCATTTGTCTGACTCCAAGTCAGCTACAGGAGATGGGGGATGAGAGTAGTACTAATGGTGGCGTATGTAAGGTTTCTAAAACGCTTCTCAAGATTTGGAGTCTTGTTCAATATACATTCAACGTTGATAGTAGATTATCATTATTTTTAATACTAGGCCAAAGGCACAGGAGGAATGCAGAAATCGAAGCTAGATTACGAACTTTCTTAGGTGTCTAGGTTTGATCAAGGACTTTCTGTGGAGGTATACACTGAATATAAACTATCTAACCATAAGCTAATTAATTTATGTTTATAGATCTGTTAGCTAATATATTTTTTCACCCTTGATATTCATAGGATCAGCTGACATAACAAGCTCAATTCCACCAAGCATCTTGTTTATATCTTAGCTTCTGAGAGACTGTTTTATTCGGCTCAAAGACAACATGAATTTGGAACGAGTCCACCATGAAGCTGAATGAAGTTTCCTTTATTAATCAGATTGAAAAATATGAAATACATCAGCATGCTAAAGGGGTTTGATGAAGGCTTCATTGAATTAAGGAAAACGATAATGGAAATGATAAACCAATGATAACGACAATAATGATAATAATTATAACAATGATAATCATGACAGCAATAAGAACAAAAACGTTAACAACAGCAACAGCAACAGCAACAGCAACAGCAACAGCAACAGCAACAGCAACAGCAACAGCAATAGCAACAGCAACAGCAACAGTAGCAGCAACAGCAACACCATCACCAGCAACAGCATCAATAACAGCAACTACAGCAAAAACATCAACAACTTAAGCCAAAGAAAACAAGACAAAAAAAACCAATAGCAATAATAATAATAACAATAATCTTAACAGGAGAGTGGGTCATACGACGTAAGCGATATCGGAGCAGAGTAACCGAAGCGCGGACAATTAACTTCACGGCAGAAGTCACGACAAAAAGGACGCGAAAGAGAATGGCGAAGACGAAGAAGACGAAGAAGAAGAAGAAGAAGAAGAAGAAGAAGAAGAAGAAGACGAAGAAGAAGAAGAAGAAGAAGAAAGGAAGAAGAAGGAGAAGAAGAAGAAGTAGAAGAAGAAAAAGAAAAAGAAGATTAAGATGAAGATAAAGAAAATAAAAGAAGAAGAAGGCGAAGAAGAAGAAGAAGAAGACGAAGAAGAAGAAGAAGAAGACGAAGAAGAAGACGAAGAAGAAGAAGAAGAAGACGAAGAAGAAGAAGAAGAAGAAGAAGAAGAAGAAGAAGAAGAAGACGAAGAAGAAGAAGAAGAAGAAGAAGAAGAAGAAGAAGAAGACGAAGACGAAGAAGAAGAAGACGAAGAAGAAGAAGAAGAAGACGAAGAAGAAGAAGAAGAAGAAGAAGAAGAAGAAGAAGAAGAAGTGAAGAAGAAGAAGAAGAAGAAGAAGAAGAAGTAGAGAAGAAGAAGAAGAAGAAGAAGAAGAAGAAGAATAAGAAGAAGAAGAAGAAGAAGAAGAAGAAGAAGAAGAAGAAGAAGAAATGGAAGAAGAAGAAGAAGAAGAAGAAGAAGAAGAAGAAGAAGAAGAAGAAGAAGAAGAAGAAGAAGAAGAAGAAGAAGAAGAAGAAGAAGAAGAAGAAGAAGAAGAAGAAGAAGAAGAAGACGGCAGCAGCGGCAGCAGCAGCAGCAGCAGCAGCTGATTAATGGACCCGCTATGAAACGAGGAAGAAAGGCCATCAAGCGCCGAGGGAACATGATTCAATCACTTAAATAAGAAACCTCTTTCTCTCACTCACTTTCTCTCTCTTTCTCTTTTTGTGTATTTATTCCTTTTCCTCTCTTTTTACTTCTCTCTCTTTCTCTTTTTGTGTATTTATTCCTTTTCCTCTCTTTTTACTTCTCTCTCTTTCTTCCTTTCCCTGTCTCTCTCTTTTTTCTTATTTCATCCTGTCCCTGGCTCTCTCATTCTCTTTATTGCTCTCCTTTGTCTCTCTCTATTTCTTCCTTTCCTTGTCTCTCTCCTTCTGCCTCTTCCTTTCCATATCTCTCTTTCTCTCTCTTCCATTCCCTGTCTCTCTCGTTCTCTTTATTTCTTCCTTTCTCTGGCTCTCTCATTCTCTTTATTGCTCTCCTTGTCTCTCTCTATTTCTTCCTTTCCCTGTCTATCTCTTTCTATTTCTTCCTTTCCCTGTCTCTCTTTCTCTCTATTTCTTCCTTTCTGTCTGTTTCTCTATTTCCTCTTTTCTCTATATCTCTTTCTATTTCTTCCTTTCCCTGTCTCTTTCTCTCTATTGCTTCCTTTCTGTCTATTTCTCTATTTCCTCTTTTCCCTCTCTTTCTATTTCTTCTTTTTCCTCCCTCTTTTCCGTTTCCTCATTTCCCTGTCTCTCTTTCTCTCTATTTCTTCCTTTCCTCTCTCGTTCCCCATTTCCTCTTTTCTCTATATCTCTTTCCATTTCTTCTTTTTCCTCTCTCTCTTCTGTTTCCTCTTTTCCCTGTCTCTCTTTCTCTCTATTTCTTCCTTTCCCTCTTTCTTTCTTCCTCTCCTTGCCTCTCCTTTTCTACGTTTTCGGACAGAAAAAGTGAATATACCAAATCTATCTACGCCTGATGAAACACAGAAAAAACATCTATTCAGCCTTCCTCTGTTCGAGAAAAAATATATATAATGTTTCGAGTCTATTGAATAGTGTTCAAACCTTGTTGAGATTTTTGTCCAAAACTAGAAAGAAATCGGCACAGCCTACTAACAACTGCCGGGATGCGATGCAAGATTTTTGCTTCATTTCCCCAGAGACAAGAAACAACGATTTTCAATCTGTTCAGTCTTACTGAGACATTTTATTCGTTTATCAATTTTATTTTATTCGTTTTCTATCTCATTCTATTTTACTATTATTCATTTGTTAATTCTTTTAATCTATTTTGTTTAATTTATATGTTTATTTTTTATTTGTCTATTTATTTATTTATTTATTTATTTTTGCGTGACTGCCAAACACATTCAGAAGCTAACGCTTAAGTGAGACATCTCGAAAACAGAAGAGTCAATGCGTGACACCAGTAAGAACATTTCCAAGCTCAAAGGCTACCATGCCTAAGGACCTCGCAGAGCAGATGACGTAAAAATATTTTGAAAATGAAAACCTTATTTTCTCAATTAATAGGAATATATTTTCTTTGTTATTCGCAACTACTGAGAACAGTAAACCATGCCAAAGAAAAAAAAAAAAAGACTACAATTTCTGCACTCCAAATATTCCATGACAAGATGGTAGCAAAATTAAATTTCACCTTTTGAGGGCCTCCGTTCAAAGCTCCCTGACAGCTGGATTTTTATTATAATTATAGGAAGAAACGCTAATATATAAACCTATCAAATTAACCCATTCATAGCTGTCAAACTTTAGAAATATTGGTCTAACTAATGACTGGCGATTATGTTAAATTAAGATCATCTGTTACAAATGCGAGCTAGATTTGAATCTATTCCATGATAAAATAACCTTCATTCTTCCTAACATTAAACTCTGCCATGGAAAAGATGTCGACCAGTCAAAGGTTGGTCTCAAACCTGGATAAAAAGAGAAGGGTTGTTGCCACAGGCATATCAACAAGGGAAAGTTAAAAATCAAAGAAAATGAAGAAGAAAAAAAGAAAAAGAAAATGCACTTGAAACCTATAGAGATCTAGAATGGAGAAAGGGCAAAAGAGTTTCCAACAAAAAACAAGTTATGACCTAACAAGCGTCTGGTAACATGAAAAGAAGGTAAAAAATGGTTGATCACACGCACACACACACACACACACACACACACACACACACACACACACACACACACACACACACACACACACACACACACACACACACACACACACACACACACACACACAAACACACACACACACATACACACACACACACACACACACACACACACACACACACACACACACACACACACACACACACACACACACACACACACACACACACACACACACGTATTTAGGGTCACTTGTAGAATAAAATACAGGGGTAAGGGTAGAGATAAACTATAGAATGAAGGAACTAAGAAAACGTCTTAAAGGGTTGAAAATTGCTATGAGAATTATATATCTGGGGATAGATGCAAACAGAAGATTATATGAGGGAGTAATTGTGCTTACGGCACAGTATGTACTTGGAATAAAGGGATGCATAAATGAGAAGTTTCAACCTGTTCAAGATTAAATATTTGAGAATTATGATGGGAGCTGCGAGGAGCGATAGAGTGAGAAATGAGGGAGTGAAGAGGAGTTCGGAGATGGAAAGGGAGCTGGCAGAAAGGGCTGATGAAAAATACTGGGATGGTTTGTGCATATGGAAAGAATAAACGAAGAAAGAGTAGTAAAAAGAGTGTGGAAAGCAGAAGTGGATGGTGTGAGCTTAAAGGAAAAAAATAGATGTATAAAGTGATGGGGTAGGGCTTAACTAAAAGAGGAAAGCCTGCTGAGCATGGAGGAGAGAAGGCAAGAGATAAATGTGAGTGGAGAATAATTGTGAATAGACGATCAATCAACTCAGTCCGAAGGGATTTCTCCTCGTCTTCTCTATTTTCACATTAGGGGACAAGGAGGGGTAGTCAATCGTTTTAAAGGGAAAGAAGCCTTTGGTATATATATACATACATAGACATACATACATACAACACACACACACACACACACACACACACACACACACACACACACACACACACACACACACACACACACACACACACACACACACACACACGCATATATATATATATATGTATGTATATATATATGTGTATGTATATATGTATGTATATATATATATGTATATGTATGTATATATATACATTAATATATCTATAAATGTATCATTGAAAATCTCGATGGTGTCTGAAAAAATGCACAGGAAGTATAAAAAAGAATAAATACAAAGTTACCTCGCCTAATTCAATGTATCATCACATACTATATTTATCACATAGTATATTACAATTATTTTTTTTACATGTTTTCGGCAAACATAAAACGGTGGCGTCATATTATATATTCATAATCCCTTTATCCACTCTCATATCCTCTTTTTTTCCTCGTTTTCTCATTTTACCTGTACTTCCTACATATCCACTTATTTTCGTCCGATTTCAGTATATTTCGTCTTATGCAAGGATTTGCTATACCTTGCTGAACGCTCCTATAGAGAACCCTCGTTCCAGACCAGGCTCGTTCTATATGTAACGCACCTTTTCACCAGCTTGTGAAATAACTTCAGACCCTCTCTTGCCTCTCAAACGGTGAGGCCTCTTTCCTCTTGAAGCGTCGAGACCTCTTGCCTCTCAAATGGTTAGATCCTCTTCTGCTTCAACTTGGGCTCCTGTCAATTTCGTCCCTCAAATAGAAGGTCTGGTCAAGGGAACTGTGTCCACGGTTGCCCTAGAATTTGCAATTCGAGGTAGGCGCGTTTCTCATCACATATACTCGTATGCCCAAAGCTTTCAGATAAAGTGGAAAGCTTGATTCCAACGTCAGTCTTGCTTTTATACTCAGATTAAATGTTTTTTCGGGCCTTTAGTCGGTGGCCCATCTTGTTCATCAGGTATATAGTTCCCTTTGAAGTATTTAGTTCAGATACGGTTGAATTTGATTTGATTTGATTTTTTTCTTATTATTATTTTTTATGTAAAGAAATAGACTTGGGATAGTTTTTAATCAGAATAGACCCAGGATAATTTTTATCCTTTTCACAGATGTGAGTATTTCCCCTCACGTGAATAAAATCACCTGTCGGCAGCTAGATTAAATTACAAAAGTATCAAAACGCTGCGAAAGGTATTATGTGACTGTCTACTGTACTCTGTGTGGTAACCTGGTCATTCGGAAAACCTTTTAATTTCTTCTTCGATATCAAACTTCAAGAACAATTCTTAGCTCAGGTATTCCTGAAAAAATGGTTCAATATTTCCGGGAAATATGGAACTGAATTCTTAGGGGGATCTCAGAAAGACAGCGTCCTTTTCCAAATATGACTGTAATCTTGTATGACAACATGATACAAGAGACGAGGGTACCATGTTAACTCTAAGATGGACTTCAGAAGTGGGGCATCGTTTGAACCCGAGGCTGAGGTTATCCTCGAAGACGAAATACTTTAATCCTTTGATTGAGGAAAGCAATTGATGTCCTTTATTCACGCTCCCCCTGACTATTCTATTCAGTTGACGGCGACCTTCAGTTACCAGAGGATTAATGGTAAGTTAGTAACTTGCGACACTGCCTCTGACCCAGGGCAGTGGACAGGATGCAGGGATGAGCCGTCATCCAGGAGATGCCAAGATAAGAGGGAGGGAGGAGGGTGGAGGGGAGTGGAATATATAGGGAATGGAATGGGTGGGAGTGGTTTCTATGCCTTTCTCTTTTTGGCTACCCCCCGTGTAGGGGGAAAAAGCCTTTGGTATGTGTATGTATGTAGTAACTGCTGCAGGGCCCATTCAATGCAAGGGCTACCGATCCCCTGACTAAATTCTTCTGGCACTATTTAGTCATGATATGTACTAAGTATTCCTCGGAATTGAGTCTTAAAAAAATTGAGGTTTCACTTTGTAAACAATTTTGTAGTTTTGATTATCTAACGATTTGTCCTGTGCAGTTACCTACAGTTAAATACACGTATACTTATTCCTTGTGAACCTTAAATGAATATCTAAGAACATCAAATTTGCGTAATGAAATCCTTTGACTGGCTTCTTCTATAGAGAGTGATACTCTTCTCTTTATCCTGGACGATGCTAAGCTAATTTAGTCTTCACCTTAGTACCCCTTCAGTAGTGAAAGGATTGCTGGTATTCTTTATATAAGAAAAAAAATCGTTATATAAATCTTATATAAATCCTTGGAATGAAAAGATTTATAAAAGGAAGGATTTCTTTTAAGAATACCACCGTAAGAATCTTACAGTGGTATTCTTAGAAATATATGTATACTTCCTTATATAAGTCTTTCCCTTCCGAATATTTATATATGATTTATATAAGGAAAGATTTTTTTCTATGAATACCACCAATAGTTTCTTTCGATTTATCCTCTCCATACCAGTTGGCACCTTTTCTCTTGTATTCTGTTTGCCGTCAAGCTATTGTATTCTTTTTCGTGACACATATTCCACAGTGAAAATGATATGGACGTCTGAATATGAATATCTCTATCCGCTTTGTGCGTTAGTGGCGTATTCGGAAGCGTGCTGGTCTCGCATTTGCATAGTTCTGGGTTCGAGTCCCGCGTATCTCTCCGATTCCCAGCAGTGATTCATCAATCCCATTAGTCCTCAAAGTGCATATAGGGAAAGGTGACGGCTTCGGCCGTAGCTACGCGCCACCTGGAATAGGCTTCCCACCTAACCAACTTATTCCTAACCTATCAACATAGACACTTGGTTACAGAATTTTGCAACATTTCTTCATACATTTGCTTCTTTCTCATTTCGATTTGCTTCGTCGTGGAGTCCCCTCCAGTTACGATTACTGCCAAGGGATTCCAGTCAGATGAAAGAAGATTCACACATGTAGACAATGAAATAAACGCTGAAAAAAAAAAAGAAATCTTCCAAATGTGTAGCTTCCATTGTTGGGTCTTGCAATACTACAGCCTCTGAGAACTCACTCCTCTTATGCACCAATACCTTTTGCAGAAGTTAACCAGTGCGCTCAACCTTTTATTTATTTATTTTTCTCACTGGGAGGGTCTGAAACTCTCTTCCTCTTGACCTCTTCCCATTCTCTTCTTCTTCCCTTTGTTCTCTTGCCTCTTACTTGAACCGTCTGTTCCCTTCACCATTTTTTTTTTTTTTTAATCTTTCGTCTCCTTTCATTGTTTTTCATGCAATATCCTCTTACTTTTTTTTTTTTGTCCTTCAGACTAAATTTTTCTTTTTCTTCTTCTTTTTCTTCTTTTTCTTTTTCTTTTTCTTTATCTTTCGTCTCTTTTCGTTGTTTTTCATGCCATATCCTCTTACTCCTTTGCTTTTTCCTTCTTCTTTTTTTTCTGTCCTTCAGACTCAATTTTTCTTCTACTTCTTTTTCTTCTTTTCTTTCTTCTTCTTTTTCTTTTTCTTTTTCTTCTTTTTCTTCTTCTTTCTCTTTCTCTTTTTCTTTTTCTTTTTCTTTTTCTTTTTATTTTTCTTCTTCTTCATCATCATCTTATTATTATTATCATTCTTATTCTTCTTTCCTTGCTGTCTCTTTTTAGTCTTATGTCCAGAATTCTTCAGCTTCTTTGCTTCTCATGTCCAGCAATTACATATTCCGTGTCACCCATTTGTCCACAAATCTTCTTTTCCTTATGTTACCCTTTCACCATAATGGCCAGAGCCCTTCATCCCCGTTGCCTTTATCGCTACACAAATCTTCCTCTCTCTCACCCCTTCACCTTAACGACCATAACCCTTCACGCTCTGTTCCCCTTCCCACCTCACGAACCTCATTAATCCTTCTGCCCCTTCAATCCTACGGCCACACCCCTTCATACTTCCTTTTGCCTTCTCTGTCTGTTACATCTTCTTTCTACCTAGTTGCTTCTTCACCTGCAAACCCCTTCTTGTTCCTTCACTCTGAGGGTACTACCCTTCACGCCTCTGTTTGCGTATCCTGTCACATTGATTTTTAATTTCAATCGTCCCTTCAACAGCAGACCTATTCTTGGACCCTTCCTGAAGTCATATTCCTTCGTACATCTCTCTCTCTCTCTCTCTCTCTCTCTCTCTCTCTCTCTCTCTCTCTCTCTCTCTCTCTCTCTCTCTCTCTCTTCTGCTACCCTTTCGTATACTCTCCACGTACCTTCTCTTTCTCGTCCCTTCAACAGCAAATCTATTCTTACACTCTTCCTGAAGTCACATCCCTTCGCACATCTCTCTCTCTCTCTCTCTCTCTCTCTCTCTCTCTCTCTCTCTCTCTCTCTCTCTCTCTCTCTCTCTCTCTCTCTCTCTCTCTCTCTCTCTCTCTCTCTCTCTCTCTCTCTCCTGCTACCCTTTCATATACTCGCCACCACGGACCTTCTCTTCCCCGTCTTGCCCCTTCCTTGGCCTCTGCCCCTCGCGGGCTCACCTTAGCCAACCCGGGGATATGCATCATCTCTCCGCGCGCTCCCTTTCATCTTCCGAGTCTCCTCTTCTTCCTCCATTATCGCTAATTTCATCGCCTTTGGTCGGTTTTACCTGCCCTTTTTCTTCCCGTTCGTGCTTGCGGGACCGCTTGCAGATGATCTTTCCTCTTTTCCTGCAAGCATTTTATCATCGCCTTTGCTTTTTCCTGAAAACTTGGTTATCGGATTTGGGGACGTAATAAAATCCGCATGGTTGTGTTAAAATGTGTGAGTAATGTGTACGGGATACTTGATCTCTTTCTCGATTTATTTCATTGTATGTTCTATTAATTTATTTATTTGCATGTTTATTTATTTACGTTTATTTGTTTATTTTGTTTATAAACGAAGATATTTTAAGGCCTTTTTGCCAAACTCAACTGTGGTATGGTCACTTAGTTGGTATGTTGAAATGATCATAAAGCAGTGTTTCCTTGATAGCTGCCGATCTTTCTATTCGTAAAAAAAGTAAATGAAAAAAGCAGAAACAAAGAAAATAAAGGAAATAAAGAAAAATAAGTGAATAGATATATTAGTAAATAAGCAAATGAATAAACAAATAAATAATTAAAAGTAATGATAATAAACTGAATAAGGAAAACGCAACATACACTGTTATCCAATTAAAATAAAAGTAGAAGAAAGCCGTTTCAAGATAAGAAAAATAAACTAATAGATATATTAGTAAATAAACAAACAAGCAAATAAATGATCAATAATAATAATAAATCGAATAAAGAAAACGCAACAGATACTTTTATCCAATGAAATAAAAGTTAAAGAAAATAATTTTCAAGATAAGAAAAAATAATTAATATATATACATTAGTAAATAAACAAATAAATAAATAAATAAATAAAAGTAATAACAATGATAAACTGAATAAAGAAAACGCAACAGATACTGTTATCTAATGAAAAAAAAGTAAAAAAAAAATTAAGATAAGAAAAATAAATTAATATATATATTAGTAAATAAACGAACAAACAAATGAATAAATAAATGAATGAATAAAAGTAATCACAATAATAAACAAAATAAAGAAAACGTAACAGATACTTTTATCCAATGAATTAAAAGTAAAAAGAAAAACAGCTTGAAGATAAGGAAAATAAATTAATGGATATACTAATAAACAAATGAATAAATAGAATAATAAATAAATAAATAAATAGATAAAAGTAATAATAATAGTAATAAATCGAACAAAGAAAACGCAAAAGATACTGTTATCCAATGAAATAAAAGTAAAAAGATAAACAGTTTGAAGATGCGAAAAATAAATTAATGGATATACTAATAAACAAACAAATAAATAAATAAATAAATAAATAGATAAATAAACAAATGAATAAATAAATAAATAAAAGTAATAACAATAATAAACCGAACAAAGAAAACGCAACAGATACTGTTATCCAATGAAATAAAAGTAAAAAGAAAAACAGTTTGAAGATGCGAAAAATAAATTAATGAATATACTAATAAACAAATGTATAAATAAATAAAAGTAATAACAATAATAAACCGAACAAAGAAAACGCAACAGATACTGTTATCCAATGAAATAAAAGTAAAAAGAAAAACAGTTTGAAGATGCGCTCGTTTTTGTTTAAAAGTTGGGAGATCCATAAAAGGACAAAGTCTGTCGGGCTGCACGACTTTCGCCTTTTCCGGTCGAGTGAATTTACAAGGATTTTTCTTCTTTTTTTATATAACGCCAGACAATTTCATTCGGTTCTAGAGAAGCACTTCGTCTTCAAGAGGCTAACCGTTTCGTTTCCTAGATAATAGATTCATTTCATATCTTATTTTATTTTATTGTACTTGGACATCTATATTCTTATTTCATATTGTTTTTATCATTCGTTTGCTAATTTCATTTGTGTACTCTAGTTTATTTCTATTACTTTGTCTTAGTTTGTCTATGGAATAAAGTCTATATCATCTTTCTTGTTCTCTGTTTGTGACTTTATTCACTAAATATGGTGCGTCTTGCCATGAAAGAGATGAAGACACTTCTTTTGTTTTGATAATTAATTAATCTAATCCTTTCATTGCGTTATATCACTCTAGTATTTATTCTAGTTAACCCTGATGCAATTTATTCAGCTAAAGGAATCTCCCTTCCACAGTGAAAGGGTTATTTTATTATTCTTTTTTTTAGGTATAGATAATTTCTAGTGCATCAAAGTTCAATGTTTCCTTTAAACATCTTGTTCTGGTTAATACTGGGAGATTTCATTCACCTCCAAAAACACTTGCACCTAGAGACTAGAACTCATCTATTTGTCTATCTATTTATTCATTTATCTTTTATCTATTCATATATTATTATTTTTTTCATGATCTATTTATTCATTATCTATTTATTTATTTATTCATTTATTTATTTATTTTTTATTCATTTATTTATTTATCTTTTATCTTTTACTTATTTATTATTTATTTATCTATTTATTTATTCATTTATTTATTTATTCATTTATTTATCTATTTATTTATTTATTTATTTATTTATCTATTTATTTATTTATTTATTTATTTATTTATTTATCTATTTAACTATCTATTATTGGCCAATGCTAGATGATCTTATTCAGCTTAAGAAAGAGTCTTAAAGGGGCTAGAATGCGAAACATTCATTGCTACAAATCGAATGTTCTTCCTTACTTCATGTTTTCCCAATGAGAGTAAGTCTCACTTGCAATGGACTTCTGTGTCGTGTTGTGCGTTGTTTTCGCTCTCGCCTCACTTGCCAAATGACCCAGCTCGAATCCAGAAACTATTGGGATCTTATCTCTCCCAGTGAACCGACCAAACACGTCGACCATAGACGACGACGACGACGACAAAGTCGACGACGACAAAGACAACGACGAAGACGACGACAAAGACGACGACAAAGACGACGACGACGACGAAGACGACGACAAAGACGACGACAAAGACGACGACAAAGACGACGACAAAGACGACGACAAAGACGACGACGAAGACGACAACGAAGACGACAAAGTCGACGAAAACGAAGACGACAAAGTCGACATAGACGAAGACGACAAAGACGACGACGACAAAAACGACAAAGACGACAACAAAGACGACGACAAAGACGACGACAAAGACGACGAAGACAATGATGATCTCAGTTACGGCAAACTACGTCCTAGCCTTAACACCTCACCTTTAGGTCGCCGAGTGGCTGGCAGGTTTCGACCGTGTCTATCACGAAACGGACTCGAGATCGAGTCCAGAGGCTTCCGGTGAGGTCTACTTGTCCTAGAAGCCCGAGCACATAGGGCAAAGGTGACAAAGCGCCTCCTAGCTGAGATCCCTTTCTCTTTTTTAACATTTTCTTCTGATGCATTTCACAGAGGACGGACAGGAGATTTCCTACTAAATGAAAAAGTTCTTTTGGTCATCTCGATGCTTTTGGGACACTGACTTTATATACTTTGTTCAAACTACCTACAGCCTATCTTAAGTAGTTATACAATTATTTAACCCTTTCGCTTTTAACTGGATTTGGAAACTGCCATGATCTTGCGTTTGAAGTCATGACACACATAACGCTGATATAGGACATCAGGCCGCGTCAAGACTGCTTTCGTAAACCCGTTTAGGCCGAGTGGCTTACTTTGACAATTCTATTCTGGCTAGTGACACACTATTTTATTCGTGTAACCCATTCAACTCATGTCAGCCGCTTGTGGTGTAGATACGAAAAACCGGATATGGTACGCCTCGCGCCGGCTCGTACATCCGAATATCATCTGATGCGGCTTGACCGCGTGAGGATTGACGTCATATTTTTCTGGTGTTTGATCAAACATTTTGGTGTTTTATGACTTTTTGTTTTATTTGACCAAATGACAATAATCTTGTCATCGGAGTTTAAAGGGTTAAGAAGAACCCTAACCCTTAGGTGGATTTAAGCTTGGGTCGGACCACTGGGTTGAACTTTGTTGCTTGCGGTCGAGACCCCATGATGATGAACAAGACCGTTTGGTAATAGCCAGAACAACCTTACAATATTATTGGTTGATTTAATTCCTTCCGGACTTGGTAACATTCTATCTTTTTATTCTAAATGTTATTCTATTCATCTCCTTGGAATAATCTTTGTAGCAGCGGGGTTATGTAATGTCTTTTTTTGCATATCACTATGAACTTTATTTATTTGATTATTACTGTTATCAGTACTACGATTGATAATAATTGTTTTTTAAAATAGATATAGAATTTTACCATTATAAATATCAGTATTACTATAATTATCTTTACAGTCATCATCATCATCATCATCATCATCATCATCATCATCATCATCATCATCATCATCATCATCATCATCATCATCATCATCATCATCATCGTCATCGTCACCTTCTTTGTCATCGTCATCTTTTTCGTTAGTAGTTATCATCACCACCTCCTTTACCATCACCATCACCACAATTACCACTGCCATCATTATTACACATTACACTGCCACCACTCTCACCTCTATTACCACAATCACCACCATCACCACCAAAATAATCATCACCACCAACATAATCACCACCACAATCACCTCCACCAACATAATCACCACCACCACCACAACAATCACCACTACCGCAATCACCACCACCACAATCACCATCAACACCACTACCAACACCATAATTATCACTACCACAATCACCACCACCACAATCATCACCACAATCACCACCACCAAAATCATCACCACAATCACCACCACCACAATCATCACCACCACAATCATCACCACAATCACCACCACCACAATCATCACCACAATCACCACCACCACAATCATCACCATCACCAAAACCACCACAACCACCACAGTCACCACTACCACTATCACCATCACAACTATCACCGCCACCACAATCACCACCACAACAATCAACGTCACCACAATCACCACCATTATCACTTCTATCACCACAATCACCACCATCACCACAATCACCATCTCTCGTTTTAGCATTATAATGAAACGTGAACGAACTTTTGTCCCAGCGTAGATAATTTTCCACCCCGATTCTCACCCTTATTAGTCCAAAACAGTCACCATTACTAATCCAGTGGCCGACTAATCACCTTCGGTAATTACTTGCACGTAATCCTGTGCCTTTATGATGGCATTAGAAGGTTAATCCCGCCCTAAGTCACCAACTTAACCTGCAACATAACTCACGTGTTCTCGTCAACTATCTGAAGTTGATTAAAGCTTTAGTAAGTTGGTGTACTTTAAAGGTTTTTCAAACTAATAGTAGTAAGTAATAGTACAATAGTACTAATATGTACTAATGTACTAATAGTACAAGTAACTAGGTAACAAGTAACTAATGTACTAATAGTACAAGTAACTAGGGACCGTGAACGGTGGCGCTCCGTGGTTGCCAAAGTCCAAGAGGATATGGCACGACGGTAAGGTAAGGTAAGTAGTAAGCTATTTTTTTTTTCTTTTTGTTTTGTTCTAGATCTCATTCCTGCGTATTCAGGCAAGGATTCTCAAAATTAGATTAAACAAAGGAGCCTTGTGTTGGATAGAAATATATATGGAGTCGAATTTAAGGAGAAATGGTGAATAGTTAGTGGATAATGTGAATTCATTGGTAAAGACACAAGCACAGGATGAACACGGGCGCATTTTGAATATACATACATACATACATACATACATACATACATACATACATACATACATACATACATACATACATACATACATTACATACATACACACATACAAACATATATACATACATACTGTACATACATATATACATGCATACATACATACATACAAACTTGCATAGGTACATACATACATACATACATACATACATACAAAGGATTACAAAGGATTACAAAGGCGGAGCATGCCAACAGGAGACCGTTTGATCCATATCTAGGTCGGATGCAAAAAAAAAATCATATTAATGATAAAGCAATAAATAAAAACTATAATAATGTAAATAACAACATAATACATAAATACATACATACATACATGCATAGGTATAGTTAAATAATAAACAAACAGGTAACATAAATAATAATAATACATTGACATAATAAATATAAATGAAAATCAGAGACAAATGATAACAAAACAAAACAAATAATATAAAATAAATTATAATCATTACAGCATCTTACTTAGGTACATACATAAATGATTCTTAAAGCTTCGATACATACACTACATTGCGCTACTTGTGCAGGAAGTTTATTCCATTCATTAACATACATGGTTGGCAAAGTTGTTTCTACCTACATTCCAAATTGAATCTATTTCCGGACAGTTTGAGACCATTATTTCTTGTCTGATTCTCATTCAATGTACATACATACATACATACATGCATACATACATACATACATACATACATACATACATACATACATACATACATACATACATATATCCATATTACACATGAACATTCACACGCACGCAAACACAAACACTCACAAGCGCACACACATAAGCGCACACACACGTATAAAACACACGCAATACGCACATAAAAATACACACCTAATAGAGAAAGTGAGAGAATGAGATAAAGGAAGAGAGAGTAAGAAAGAGGGAGAAAGAGAAAGAGAGAGAAAGGAGAGAGAAAAAAAGAGAAAGAAAAAAAATGAGAATGAGAATGAGAATGAGAATGAGAATGAGAATGAGAATGAGGATGAGAAAGATAGAGATAGAGATAGAGATAGAGATAGAGATAGAGATAGAGATAGAGATGCAGATGCAGATGGAGATGGAGATGGAGATGGAGATGGAGATGGAGATGGAGATATAGAGAGATAGAGATAGAGATAGAGATAGAGATAGAGATAGAGATAGAGAGAGAGAGAGAGAGAGAGAGAGAGAGAGAGAGAGAGAGAGAGAGAGAGAGAGAGAGAGAGAGAGAGAGAGCGCAAGCGAGAAAGAAAGCTTAGGTCACAACTAGAACCAGCTGACATATAAATACAAAACTGAACCTGGGAGGGCATAATATACTGGTAGACAAAAGAATATCGTGCGAGGCAAGTTGAAACAACTCTGTTGAAACAACTCTGGGCACACCAGTAGATCACGAGAAAGATATAACTATGTTAATCACGGGCTGTGAGAGTGTGAACAGGCTAAGCAAGTCTCCTGACTGTAGGGCGGTGT
>NC_134792.1:24686071-24698571 GCF_046742065.1 Oratosquilla oratoria
GACTGTGTCTGTCTGTCTGACTGTGTCTGTCTGTCTGACTGTGTCTGTCTGTCTGACTGTGTCTGTCTGTCTGACTGTGTCTGTCTGTCTGACTGTGTCTGTCTGTCTGACTGTGTCTGTCTGTCTGCCGTTCACGTCCGCCATGCCTTCAGCGCTTTCATGATGATCTTTCAGACCGTGACTGCCCCTCCGCCGGTTGCTCCAGTTCCTCTTCCACTTCTTAACCTCATGTTTCATTTTTCTTTGTCTCCCTTCCTTGGCTGCTTCTTATACTTCTTGCCTCTCTTCATTTGTTCTCATTTCCTTCATCTCAGGACTCTCGTGGTCTTTTATTTTCATTTTCTTCTTCTTTTTTCATTTTTTTTTTTTTTTTTTTTTTTTTTTTTTTTTTTTTTTTTTTAGGGGTTAGGATCATCAATCTGGCTTGACCCGCGTTCCAAGAGATATTTTAATTCACATTGCTTAAGTTCTGTTCAAATTCCAGCATGGTTTTCGAGTTCCGTCAGAGTTGATTTCTTTTCGTCAAGTCACAAAGGTGGTTCTTGAGCTTCATTTTCATTATTATTATGCAGTCTTCTACATAGTTTCCAAATTTTGCTTTTGTTTGTCTGCTCTGGAAACTAAGATTAATGCGTCTAACATTCTTCAAAGAGTTCTTTCTGGGGCGATGTATTTTTCGAAAAATTTCACCAGTCGAGTTTGAGTTGCAAAGCGGTGCTTAAAAAGATATATATGCATTATAGTTTTCCAGTGAACGAAGTCGGACATCTTAGTTGAAAAATAGAGATCTTTACAAGACCAAAGTGGTACACACACAAATTACTTAAACTCAAGGAAGACTTGAGCTATGGACGTCGGATTTCTGTTTATACATATCCCTTTCCGCGTGATCACTCATCTGCTTAAGCTCTACGCAATGTACGAGTTCATTATAACACACAAATTACTTAAACTTAAGGAAGAATTGAGCTATGGACGTCGGATTTCTGTTTATATATATCCCTTTCCGCGTGATCACTCATCTGCTTAAGCTCTACGCAATGTACGAGTTCATTATAACACACAAATTACTTAAACTTAAGGAAGAATTGAGCTATGGACGTCGGATTTCTGTTTATATATATCCCTTTCCGCGTGATCCCTCATCTGCTTAAGCTCTACGCAATGTACGAGTTCATTATGACCTCCGTTTTATGCACCTCCCTTGGCTTCATTTTTCTTTAATATATTCCTCTTCTCGTGCTCTTCTTATCTTTCTCCACACCTTCCCTGCCAGAGGAATCAATTATCTCTCTCTTTTTTTCCCCCTTCGCTCTTCTTTCTCGACTCGCTTTATCCTCCTCTCGTTTTCCCTTCAACATCTTCTCTTAACTTCTTCAACTTCTATTCTCTTCAAACGGAACATTTTCTTCTATCTTTTCCATTTTCTTTATATTGAACCTCTTCCTTCTTCCTCCTCCAGCTCTTCTTTCTTTCCCCTCCTCTCTTTCTTCCTCCTCCTCCTCCCTCTTTTCATCCTCTCTACTTATCCTCTTCTTTTCTCTTCTCTTCTCTTCTCTTCTCTTCTCTTCTCTTCTCTTCTCGTTTCATCTCCCTCTCTCCACCTCTTTCCCCTCCTCTCTTTCTTCCTCCTCCTCCTCCCTCTTTTCTTCATCTTTATTTATCCTTTTCTCCTCCCCTCTTCTCTTCACTTCTCTTCTCTTCTCTTCTCTTCTCTTCTCTTCTCTTCTCTTTTCTTCTCTTCTCTTCTCTTCTCGTTTCATCTCCCAATCTCCACCTCTTTCCCCTCCTCTCTTTCTTCCTCCTCCTCCTCCTCCCTCTTTTCTTTCTCTCTATTTATCCTTTTCTCCTACTCTCTTCTCTTCCCTTCTCTTCTCTTCTCTTCTCCTCTCTTCTCTTCTCTTCTCTTCTCTTCTCTTCTCTTCTCTTCTCCTCTCTTCTCGTTTCATCTCTCTCTCTCCTCTCTCCACCTCTTTCTCTTTTGCATCCTCTTCCTTCCTCCTCCCACAACTATCATCTTCTCTTTTTCTCTTTTTCTTCTCTTTTTCTCTTCTTTCTTCTCTCTCGCACTCCTCTATCTTCTATCCCTCCATCTCGTCTCCTTCTCTCTTCTATTCCTCTTCTTCCTCTTCCTTCTCCTTTCTCCTAATCATCCTCTGCCTCATCTTCCTAAATCTTCCCCCTCCCTCTACTTCTCCTCCTCCTCCTCCTCTCCTACTACTCCTCTCCTACTCCACTCCTACTACTCTACTCAATTCCTACTCCTTCTCTACTCCTCCTCCTCTATTTCTCCTCTATTCCTCCTCCTCTACTCCTCCTCCTACTCTACTCCCCCTCTACTCCTCCTCCTCCTCTACTCCTCCTCTACTACTCCTCCTCTACTCCTCCTCCTCTACTCCTCCTCTACTACTCCTCCTCTACTCCTCCTCCTCTACTCCTCCTCCTCTACTCCTCCTCTTCCTCTACTACTCCTCCTCTACTCCCCCTCTACTCTTCCTCCTCTACTACTCCTCCTCTACTCCCCCTCTACTCTTCCTCCTCTAATATTCCTTCTATAATATTCCTCTCCTACTCCTCCCCTCCTACTCTCCACTCCTATTCCTTCTCTCCTACTCCTCTACTACTCCTCCTCTACTACTCAATTACTCCTTTTATACTACTCCTTTACTATTCCTCCTCTCCTACTCCTCTCCTACACCTACTCTCCAACTCCTTCACTCCTACTCCTCCTCCCTCTCCTCCTCCTCCCTCTTCTCCTCCTCCCTCTCTTCCTCATCTCACTCTCTTCCTCTTCCTCCCTCTCCTCTTCCTCCCTCTCCTCTTCCCCCTCCCTCTCTTCCTCCATTTCCCTCTCTTCCTCCTCTTCCTTCCCTCTCTTCCTCCTCTTCCTTCCCATCCTCCTCCTTCTCTTCCTACTTCGTGTTTTCCTCCTCCTTCCTCTATTCCTCCTCCTTCCTCTCTTCCTCCTCCCTCTTTTCCTCCTCCTCCCTCACTTTCTTCTCCTCACTCTCTTCATCCTCCTCCTTTCTGTCTCCACCTCCCTCTCTTCCTCCTCCTCCTTCTCTTCCTCCTCCTCCCTCTCTTCCACTTCCTCCCTCTCTTCCTCCTCCTCCTCCTCCCCCTGATCCTCCCTCTCCTCCTCCTCCTCCTCCTCCTCCTTCTCCTCCTCCTCCTCCCTCTCCTCCTCCTCCTCATGTGCTCCAGAGCGTGACCCCGTGTGGGAACGAGGCCCCCCGACAGCGTGTACATGCGTTAGTGCGCGGCTGCCTCGGTGCATCGACTACTGCATCTGCTACTCTTTTCCTGCCGCGAGAACTCGGCTTTCAAATTTTCATTCATCTTCGGCAAGACGTGCATTGAATATCCCAAAAACAAGATACACGTCGTGGCAGCATATGTTTACATAACATAGAGATATATTTTCTCATTTATCTTTCCTCCTTTATGAAGTGAATAACGTCTATACATATGTGCCAGTGGGTACTTGTGTACATGTATGTACGTACACTAATGTATCCGTGTGTGTGTGTGTGTGTGTGTGTGTGTGTGTGTGTGTGTGTGTGTGTGTGTGTGTGTGTGTGTGTGTGTGTGTGTGTGTGTGTGTGTGTGTGTGTGTGTGTGTGTGTGTGTGTGTGTGTGTGTGTGTGTGTGTGTGTGTGTGTGTGCGCGTGTGCACGCGCGTGTGGGTGGGTGTGTTTATCGTATTTAGGTCATCACTGTATATAGGAGGGAGCTACACTCATGGGGTTCTGTACCTTATTCACCAATTACCATACATCGGTCTATATTCATATACTGTTCCAGCTTGTGCTACACTATTCAAGGAATTATGCATCTGATGGAAACCTCTTTTTCCATTTTGCAGACATGTCTAAATAGTCCAGTAACTTCATGATGTCCTATTCCAAAGTATGAGATCTTCATCAATCTTAAAACATATTTTGAATGGTTTGATCAATATAATAAAAAAAAAATTCCTCCCTTCAATCCTAGTGCTTCTAGTTTCTTCTTGTCCAGCTCATGTCCATGGATGAAAACTAGCTTAGTTGCATCTCTATGTATTCTATTGATCCTGTTATATTTTACACTTTGTGGTAAGACCATCGTATGCGACGTATTCCAATGCAAGATGGACTATATTCTCTGATTTTTTCATAATTATTATCACCCATGTAATGGAAGGTCATCTTTATACCTTTCAGCAATCAGCACTTAACTCCAACGAATATACTGATATGTTTGTCATGTATAGTTTAGGGTTAATTTTCTTGAGCTATAATATATTTCCAACACTTTGTATTTGCTGACACAGATATTCCTTTGCCCGTCTTGGCTCCAGACATGCATATTATCTAATTACTTTTACAACGACTTGAAGTCCTCCTCGTCATTCACTTCTCATGATCTTTGCGTCATCTGCAACATGTTAGCATAGATTGTTGTGCTTTCTCTAATGCAATTTACATAGATAAAGAACATTCCAAAAACTACTACGAACTCATGTGGGACTCTGCTAGTTACTCCATAACCTCCTATCATCTGATCTGTTATTATTGTCCTCATGTACTTGCCCCTCTGGAAACCATTCAATCATCCATAAGCTAACGTAGTCCTCCATAATGTTCCATTTTCCATAGTAGAGGGTTGTGAGGTACATTGACAAGGAAAATCTCTATATCCAGGTACACACAATCCACCTAGCCCTCATATTCTGCACATTCAATCATCAATAAGCTTACGTAGTCCTCCATAATGTTCCATTTTCCATAGTAGAGGGTTGTGAGGTACATTGACAAGGAAAATCTCTATATCCAGGTACACACAATCCACCTAGCCCTCACATTCTGCACATTCAATCATCAATAAGCTTACGTAGTCTTCCTCAATGTTCCATTTTCCATAGTAGAGGGTTGTGAGGTACATTGACAAGAAAAATCTCTATATCCAGATACACACAATCCACCCAGCCCTCACATTCAGCACATCAGATACTCGAGTGAAAGTGTAAAAGGATTGACATACATGAACTTCAGAATCTGAAGCCAAACTGATTATCCGTCAAGGTGTTTATCTCTTCAAGGTATTTCTTTCGCTAACAATTTTCTTACACAATTTCAGAATCATGTTGGTATGAACTCCCGTCAATGATTGGTAATATTTCTTTACTTCTTTTTTATGGATTGGTACCACGTTAGCTCTCTTCCAAGCCTGAAGCAGTACTTCTTTTTGTGAATATAATATTAAAGTGTGAAGGTTATCTACAAATTGTTCTGTCTACTTCTAAAGTATCTAGTTTGAGATCGCCTCTGGCCCTGAGTATTTGTTTTCACATCCAGTGACTCAAAATGTTTCAACACTTTCTTTGCTTCCTCGTTTATATCCTCTAACCATCATTATTGCACACATTTCTTACTCTACAAAA
Organism: Oratosquilla oratoria; assembly: GCF_046742065.1. Classification (NCBI taxonomy): domain Eukaryota; kingdom Metazoa; phylum Arthropoda; class Malacostraca; order Stomatopoda; family Squillidae; genus Oratosquilla; species Oratosquilla oratoria. The sequence goes on from NC_134792.1 coordinate 24,691,494, forward strand.
TCATACTTCTTAGTAAAAACATATTGGAAACATTCATTAGTTCAGCTTGAGTTGATTTTTTCCTTATAGAAATCATCATTCATCTCCAGCTTGGCGAATCCTTCCCCGTACCTCGGTTTACCACCGATGAAATTCAAGAGTAGTTTCAGTTTATTTTTGCATTTATCAATGATAAAATTTATTTTCTATTTCTTTCTGTCTCTCTTGGATTTTTGTGATTACATTCTTTTTTGGACTATAGAGTACTATCTCCCTTTCTTTATCTCATGCCATATATCACTTTAGTCATTTCAGTCTTTATCAAATCAGTCATTTCTACGACTTTCTTGACAGATCCTTAGAATATACTCATTCATACCAAAGATGTTAATGTACAGAAAGATTTTCCATTTCCTCTCAGTGTCTATACACTAAAGTACTCGTGAATTCCTCATGTTGACTTCTTCAAAAAATTTCTTCAAATACGAGAAGTTTGTCTTCCTAAATTGGGTCTGTCTTGCCTCGACTCATTCTTTGGCTTTTGTGCTTCACTTCCCGACTGGAACTCAAGTGGCGATGGTCCCTTTTCTTACAGAGCAAAGATATTTCAGGGAGCCAATAATGTCTGTTTCCTTAGTAAGTAGGAAATCTAATCTCATTAGAGTATCATCTCTTACTCCAGTCACGTCTTTTGCTCACTGGGTCTCTGTGTTAGCCATAGCAATATTTAACGGCGTATTTCCCCAGGAATCTTCATTATTACATGCTTCCCATTCCTCCCAATTGACCTCGTCGCAATTAAAGTCACCCGCAAGGACTATATTGTCACTTTGTTTAGTGGCGTTTTTTAGGAAGAAAGATGTGTCTGATAACATTTCTTAGTAATCACCTTCATTCCGAGCCATTGTCTTTGTGTGTGTGTGTGTGTGTGTGTGTGTGTGTGTGTGTGTGTGTGTGTGTGTGTGTGTGTGTGTGTGTGTGTGTGTGTGTGTGTGTGTGTGTGTGTGTGTGTGTGTGTGTGTGTGTGTGTGTGTATGCGTGCGTGCGTGTGTGTGTGTGTGTGTGTGTGTGTGTGTGTGTGTGTGTGTGTGTATGCGTGCGTGCGTGTGTGTGTGTGTGTGTGTGTGTGTGTGTGTGTGTGTGTGTGTGTGTGTGTGTGTGTGTGTGTGTGTGTGTGTGTGTGTGTGTGACTCACCATGGTCTTGGATCACATGTTGGACTCGTGATCGACAGCTATTTCCCTCCCGGAAGAGAGCTCAGTGCTCATATACTGACCAATTTATGGGTAATGCTATGACCTTACACGCACACACACACACACACACACACACACACACACACACACACACACACACACACACACACACACACACACACACACACACACAACTCTTCGCCCACGAAAGTTGGAGTAACGACTCGCAGCCCAGTGATACTGAAATTATTTCAACCCTGGGCGGAATTCGAACCCAGACCGTCGTACTGGTGGCCGCGAACGCTACCACTGCTCTGTCGAATCGTGTGTGTGTGTGTGTGTGTGTGTGTGTGTGTGTGTGTGTGTGTGTGTGTGTGTGTGTGTGTGTGTGTGTGTGTGTGTGTGTGTGTGTGTGTGTGTGTGTGTGTGTGTGTGTGTGTGTGTGTGTGTGTGTGTGTGTGTGTGTGTGTGTGTGTGTGTGTGTGTGTGTGTGTGTGTGTGTGTGTGTGTGTGTGTGTGTGTGTGTGTGTGTGTGTGTGTGTGTGTGTGTTGGTGTGACACAGAAGTCCATTACTCTAAACAAACGAGTTTAAGCGCATATATCAATATAGGGAGATAAAAACGCCCATAGAACCATTTGTAACACAAATGACACTTGATTGCGCGCATTTACTAGTGATTAAAGATTACAAAACAAAAAAAAGTGCATTAATGTGTTGGCACTTAGTGTAGTCCAAACCGGCTCTCCCATGACAAGATAGTAAATCAATGATGGTCGGAAGGTGTTGAAGACCACAACAACTGTGGACAAGGAAGGCAGCTGGCCAATGGAAACGCAATGTTATGTTGGATTGACTCTGGAAAGCTGCCACTGTTGATTGTAAAGGATGAGGGCTCTGATGTTATCTCAGGGTGAAGTATTGGCTTTCCTGAGCTCAGCTCCACTTTTAGATTCCTTGTGTGTAGATGCTGCCATGCCTGCACAAGTACGTTTATGATTATCTTTAACTCACTTCATGCTTTTGATGACTTGGGTTTTGGTTCTGTTTGTTTTCGGTGTTGTGTTTTTCTGTGCAGAAGGACAGAAGCTGGTTAGATTTAGGTTGTGATTAGGTTAGCTTAGATTAGGCTAGGTTAAGTTAGATCAGGCTAGGTTAGGATAGATTAGCCTGGGTTATGTTAGGTTAGGTTAGGTTAAGTTAAGTTAGGTGAGGATAGAGAAGGATAAGTTAGAATCGATTAAACAACACACTTTTGATGATTTTTTTCACTGCCAATGTATATTTGTATTTTTGTTATCATTTTTTTTTCGTCCTGGCTGCAACCAATCAGTATAGTCGAAGGAAAACTTCCTCACATCAAAATTGTTAACAAATCTCAAGTATATTCCAATTAATGGTATTGCTACGGTTTGAATTTTTAATATATATTCTGGCTAATGTTTGGAGACTTTATTCATTACGAGAAACTACCTTCTGTGCAGACGAATCAGATTGCTCACATAAAGATTAACTTGGTTCGTAAGTCAAAGCAACCCTTTAGAGAAAATATTATATACTATTTTCATTAGTTACAAAAGATATCTCGTATACACTCGCACGGAAAAAAAAGTACACAAATATACGGACAAACACAACCGGACATAAATATACGCAGACAATCACGCGTACTGCTCTACAAGCACACAAGTATACATACCGTAAATATATGAAATATATGTAAAAAAAAAAAACGCACCGTACAATCGGGCACACAAAGATAAACATTGACACACAAATACATATTTCAGTGCTTATGTTCTTGTAATTTTTTTTTCCAAAAGAAGAACTGTATCGACTTCGCCTTTAGCTCAGTTATTCATTTTTTACTTCAGATTCTTAAACAAATATAACTTTTAGTAATACACAAGGAATAAAAACAGTTATTCTTTCAAGTAGTATTCAATAGCGTCATTATTTTTGAGTGAGCGACTGATTAAAAAATCATGAAAGAGTATACAAACTATTGAGTAAAAGTACAGTCATGATGAAAAGAAATTTTGTTCTGGGGTTCTATTACTTTCTGGAATTCAAAGAACGATATGAACGGAGTCGGATTAATATATATATATATATATATATATATATATATATATATATATATATACTGTATATATATATATGTATATATATATAATACACATATATACATATTCATATATATTCATACATATTCATATATATATATATATATGTATATACATATATATATACATATTTATATATATATGTATATATATATTTATATATATATATATATGTACATATATATATATACAGTATATATATATGTATATATTAATCCGACTTCGTTCATATCGTTCTTTGAATTCGAGAAAGTAATAGAACCCCAGAACAAGATTTCTTTTCATCATGACTGTATATATATAATATATATATATATATATATATATATATATATATATATATATATATATATATATATATATATATATATTAAGGGTATATATGGAGAAATCATCTCACATCTTGCAAGAGAGAATAAGTCTATCTTGCGTAATAAGGAGAATATCCTTAAGAAAATTCAGCATGCTGAATTGTCTATCACTTTTAATGAAACACACACACACACACACACACACACACATATATATATATAATATATATTTGTATATAATATATATATATATATATACATGTGTGTATATATACATTTATGTATGTATATATGTATATGTATGTATATATGTATATATATATATATTTATATGTATATGTATATATATATACATATATATATATATTACACGAGTTGGAATGGTAAATTAACAATATGTACTTGGAGAGCCAGGAATAGAGTAAATCGTTCATGAACCTGAATATCTCTTTCTCTCTCTCTCTCTCTCTCTCTCTCTCTCTCTCTCTCTCTCTCTCTCTCTCTCTCTCTCTCTCTCTCTCTCTCTCTCTCTCTCTCTCTCTCTCTCTCTCTCTCTCTCTCTCCCTCTGTGCGTGTGTGTGTGTGTGTGTGTGTGTGTGTGTGTGTGTGTGTGTGTGTGTGTGTGTGTGTGTGTGTGTGTGTGTGTGTGTGTGTGTGTGTGTGTGTGTGTGTGTGGGTGTGGGTGTGTGTGTGGGTGTGGGTGTGGGTGTGTGGGTGTGGGTGTGTAATGATGGGCCCAATCTGTTTGTATACTGGCAAATTTACAGATTTTTTGTTACAAGTTCATCGACTCTAATCATTTAGTAGTTATTCCATAAATAGGGTGTAACATATATGAATCCCTTAAACCAGGTATCACCCTTTTAGCATTGTTGAAAAGCTGTGCTACTCTTTCATAAACGCGTGCCGTTCTAATCTGCTTTTTCTATTTATTTTCGTTTTTTTTTTTTTACTTGTGTATGTTTTTGTTACACCAGTGATCTACAAATAGATAGACAGATAAATAGTTAAATAAATAGATAAATAGATACATGAATATATAAACAAATAAACAACTACCTAGTAAGGACTGTGAAGAAGTGTACTGGGTTTAAAAAATATCTATAATTCGACTACACAAAGACACAGAAAAGATCAAGATCGAGAAAGGAGTACGGCTAGGCGATAACATTTCACCCAAATTATTTACAGCTTGTTTGGAAAAGATTTTTCAGAAGGTTGAGTTGGGAAGAGAGAGGTTTCAAGATTAATGGCGAATATTTGAGCTACCTAAAATTTGCAGATGACATTATTTCTATTTCAGAAAGAGCAGAAGATTTCCAAGATATACTGAGTGATCTAAACAAGGAAAGTCTCAAAGTAGGCTTAAAAATGAATAAGAGTAAAACCAAAGTAATGTTTAACACGAAAGTTCAAAGTAAAGAGATTATAATCGATGATGAGAGTCTTGAAGAAGTTGAAGAGTATAATTATTTAGGCCAGATGGTGAAAGTGACAAAAGATCATGATAATGAAATAAAAAGACGCATTACAATTGGTTGGAAAGTGTTTGGTAAGTATAATAAAATCCTGAGAGGCTCTCTACCTTTATGTTTGAAACGTAAAGTTTACAATCAATGCATTCTGCCACCAATAATCTACGGGTGTGAGACTTGGAAACTAACGAAGGCAATGAAAACAAAACTAAGGGCTGCACAGAGGAGAATAGAGAGATCAATGATGGGAATAACGCTGAGAGACCGAAAGAGAGCAAGTTGGGTGAGAGAGCAGACTAGAGTGAGAGATATTGTGGAGGGAGTAAAAGAGAGGAAGTGGAATTGGGCAGGTAAGTTAGTGTGAACGATTGATGAGTGATGGAGCAAGTGTGTTACTGAGTGGACGCCGCGAGATAGGAAGCGTGGAAGAGGGAGACCAGACAGAAGGTGGAGAGACGAGATAGAGAAGCTTGCAGGAGTGGCATGGCAGGGGTTGGCACGTTCGTGTGATTTATGGAATGCTATGAAGAAGGCCTTTGTTTAGCAGTGGACTCGGGATGGCTGATTTGATTATATATATATATATATATATATATACATATATATATTTATATATATATATATATATATATATATATATATATATATATACATATATATATGCATACATACACACATACACGCATATATATGTGTATATATATTATATATATATATATATATATATATATATATATATATCTATATATACATATATATATATATACATATATATATATATATATATATATATATAATATACATATATATACATACATATATGTAAATCTACCATGAGTACTGACTTTATAATGCGATAAAGTTTGACCATCCGTGTTGCGAGCCAGTTTGTTACAGGCGTCACTGACGCCTAAGTAATTTGAACGTTATAAAACTTCAAACACCGGTTGGGTTTAGATGAACGATGTCTGTTAATTGAGTCGGAAGACTGATGGGGCGACGAGAAAGAGGCGACCAGCGTGAAATGGAACAACGATAAAACGGGAGAACCCACCAGCTCCTCCCCCCGCCCCCCGTCCCTTCTCCCGTCCCTTTGCCCCTGCAGAACCTCAGGGGTTAGGGGGATCTTGCTCTCTGGTCCATGGAAACCCTGGGGGTGCTTAGAATGTGTCTAGTTGTGCCACGGGACGGAATCTAGTCGTAGGTCGTGGATGTTTAGCGATGTGAACCCGGGGGTGCTTAGAATGTGTCTAGTTGTGCCACGGGACGGAATCTAGTCGTAGGTCGTGGATGTTTAGCGATGTAATTCAATGTTCAATTGGTCTCTGATACGCTAAAGACGAACAGCAATACATAGATATGGGGTGTACAACAAAAACAGAGCGAGAATCTTAGCATTATAGTGTAACTGTTTCGTTTTGTTAATTTCCTTCTGGTTAACCCCATATGTTTTTTTCGACTTAATAGAAATATATATCATTTTCGTGAGCTAAAGTGATATTCATGGGCACATTTGTTTTTCTATTGTATTTCTATTTATTTATAGCGTATATTTATTTTGTCGTAGTTACTGTTCTTCTTCTTGATTTAGTTATTATTGTGCTATTGCTTTCTCACAGATTAATAAATTGGATTGAAAATACGCAGAATACAATAACGTTAATCTATTCGATAATGGGTTAATGATTAACCGTTTCGTTGGTTTGAAAAAATAAAAGTAATAACACTGCACAGTGTCAGACTTTAAAAGTGCCAACGCTAAATACGAGTTCAAGCATGAAAGTACCAATTACTTGCCTTGGTCATTTAGTCATTATTAAGAAAAAGAATCAATGTACTCAAAACATGATGACTAATACGACCCAATCACCTTCTTGTATATTTGATACGAGTTTCTGTAAGTTAGGTTCCTAACAACTGGAGTCTCTTATTAATGAAATTTTATAAATGCAACAGGAGAAGTTATGTATTCTCAAAACATCCGAAGGACGAC
>NC_134792.1:24701071-24703571 GCF_046742065.1 Oratosquilla oratoria
GACAAGGCGGAGTGAGAGCGTGAGGAATGAAAAGGTCCAACGCAGCTCGAATTGAATTCTGGATAGTCATCCCTTGACTAATTCGTTTTCTTTGAGAATCTCGTTCAGGATCGAGTCCAGATCGGTCTTTTTCACAAACGCATATGTACTACGTCACAAGCGCTCGATGACGTTTTCATGACGTCACAGCTTCCATTTGTTTACATAAAACAGATGTTTTGCCCTTCCTTCCAACAGCTGCACAAGCCAAGAATTCCATAAATTTAACAGTTGATTACTATAAGCGTTTAGGGTATTTATTCAACTGGAAGTAGACTGAGATTGAGATGGAGGATTGTATTGTGTACATGAGTCTGCATGTAGCTGAAAAGAATCGTCTTCAGTCTGGATGCCGTCTGGAACGTAGGTCTGGAATCTGGAAGATGTTAAAGAGGATCCTGTCTCAGTTGGACCTTGAAGGCACATGCGAACCTCTCTACGACCTCACGATGACGAAGATCCTCAGAATTCCCGGTCTTGTTGACGCCAGATGATTTTATTTACCAAAAGAGGACATAAACGGCGAAAGAAAAGTGGTATGAAATTTGACACCTTCTTCTCTCCTTCTCTTCCATTCCCTCCTTTTCCACCTCTCTCTTTCCTTCTCTTCCATTCCCTCCTCTTCCACCTCTCTCTCTCCTTCCCTTCCACTCCCTCCTCTTCCACCTCTCTCTCTCCTTCGGTTCCACTCCCTCCTCCACCTCTCTCTCTCCTTCCCTTCCACTCCCTCCTCTTCCACCTCTCTCTCTCCTTCGCTTCCACTCTCTCCTTTCCTTCCATCCCCTCCTCTTCCACCTCTCTCTCTCCTTCGCTTCCACTCCCTCCTCTTCCACCTCTCTCTCTCTCCTTCGCTTCCACTCCCTCCTCTTCCACCTCTCTCTCCTTCGCTTCCACTCTCTCCTCTTCCACCTCTCTCTCTTCTTCCCTTCCACTCCCTCCTTTTCCACCTCTCTTTCTCTTTCCCTTCCACTCCCTCCTTTCCCACCTCTCTCTCTCCTTCCCTTCCATTCCCTCCTCTTCCACCTCTCTCTCTCCTTCCCTTCCACTCCCTCCTCTTCCACCTCTCTCTCTCCTTCCCTTCCATTCCCTCCTCTTCCACCTCTCTCTCTCCTTCTCTTCCACTCCCTCCTCTTCCACCTCTCTATCTCCTTCCCTTCCACACTCTCCTCTTCCACATCTCTCTCTCCTTTCCTTCCACTCCCTCCTCTTCCACCTCTCTCTTTCATTCCCTTCCTTTCCCTCCTCTTCCACCTCTCTCTTTACTTCGCTTCCATTCCCTCCTCTTCCACCTCTCTCTTTCCTTCCCTTCCACTCCCTCCTCTTCCACCTCTCTCTCTCCTTCCCTTCCACTCCCTCCACTTCCTCCTTTCTCTCTCCTTCCCTTCCACTCCCTCCTCTTCCACCTCTCTCTCTCCTTCCCATCCATTCCTTCCCTTCCACTCACTCCTCTTTTCTTCCCTTCCACTCCCTTTCCTTTTCCGCTTCTCTCTCCCTCTTTCCCTTCCACACCCTCCTCTTCCACCTCTCTTTCTCCTTCCCTTCCACTCCCTCCTCATCCACCTCTCTCTCTATTTCCCTTCTACTCCCTCCTCTTCCACCTCTCTCTCTCTCCTTCGCTTTCACTCCCTCCTCGTCCACCTCTCTCTCTCCTTACCTCCTAATCCCTCCTCTCTCCCTCCTTCCCTTCCACTTCCTTCTCTTCCACCTATCTCTCTCTCCTTCCCTTCCACTCCCTCCTCTTCCACCTCTCTCCTTCCCTTCCACTCCCTCCTCCTCCTCCACCTCTCTCTCCTTCCCTTCCACTCCATCCTCTTCTTCCCTTACCTGAAAAAATCATCGAGATTTCTCTTAAACAACACATATGGATAACTTTATCTAACCTTATCCAAGTGGTTACCTTGATTTCTGTGGCATGATTAACATATTTTGTTATGGTTGACACCACACGATTCTATCTATATTAGAGAAAGATTCTGTATCTATGAGATTAAAAAAAATGCCCAGCGTCTCTAAAACTTTACCAATATCAAGAGCATGATCGTGATATAACTTAACTCCGACATGGACAATCCTAATATGATACACGAGTAAATCGTTAGATGAATTAATTCGGTGAAAGAGAGAGAGAGAGCGAGAGCGAGCGAGAGAGAGAGAGAGAGAGAGAGAGAGAGAGAGAGAGAGAGAGAGAGAGAGAGAGAGAGAGAGAGAGAGAGAGAGAGAGAGAGAGAGAGAGAGAGAGAGAGAGAGAGAGAGAGAGAGAGAGAGGAGAGAGAGAGAGAGAGAGAGAGAGGAGAGAGAGAGAGAGAGAGAGAGAGAGAGAGAGAGAGAGAGAGAGAGAGAGAGAGAGAGAGAGAGGGAGGAGAGAGAGAGAGAGAGAGAGAGGAGAGAGAGAGAGAGAGAGAGAGAGAGAGAGAGAGAGAGAGAGAGAGAGAGACAGAGAGAGAGAGAGAGAGCGAGAGAG
>NC_134792.1:24706071-24718571 GCF_046742065.1 Oratosquilla oratoria
CCTCAGTTTTTTTTTTTTTTTTTTTTTCTTTTTTGTATCATGTACTCAAAAAATGCTGATCGCTTTGGACTTCTATCATCCCTCCGTTTTAGTATCCTCAGTCCTTTTTTTTTTTCTTTAGGATATGTACTCAAAAAATGCTGATTGCTTTGGACTTCTATCATCGCTCCTTTCTAGTATCCTCTTTTTTTTTATCGTGTACTCAAAAATGCTGATTGCTTTTGGACCTCTATCATCCTTCCTTTCTAGTATCCTCAGTCCCTTTCTTTTTTAAGATTATGTACTCAAAAAATGCTGATCGCTTTTGGACTTCTATCATCCCGTAGATCAGATTTTTTTGTGGTAAGGCAGATATGTGACAAAGCTTTAGGAAAAGTTAAAAATGTTTTTGGGGCCTTTATTGATCTTTTTAGTATCCTCAGTCCCTTTCTTTTTTAAGATTATGTACTCAAAAAATGCTGATCGCTTTTGGACTTCTATCATCCCTCCTTTCTCGTATCCTCCATCTCCCCTATACCATCTCAACTGCTCCACCTCCTCGGCGCTATTGCCCCCAAGGATAAGAGCGATGGTTATTGGCAACGAAATACCTATTACCGCCCCTACGGCTCTACCTCTTCGATACAAAATTGTCCCTAAGGACAGAAGCGCTGGATACCGTCGATGTCATACATGTTGTAGCCGCCCACTGGTGATTTTTACAAAGGATTACAAAGGATTACAAAGGCGGAGCATACCGACAGGAGACCTTTTGATCCATATCTAGGTCGGATGCGAAAAAAAAATCATATTAATAATAAAATAATAAATAAAAATTATAATAATGTAAATAACAAATAAAATACACTTCTTTAAGGCTACTGGGTCATTTGTGTTCACATACGAGTTTAGTTCATACTAACGCCTGACCATTTTATTTGTTTTAGAACGCATTACAGACATTATCTACAATTGTCATTCTAACAAATGCCAGAAGATTTTATTCAGCTTTGAGAATGTTATAAATAATGACGTACTTGGGTTCATACTTATACTATCAACATAAGAACATAAGAATGAAAGAGACTGCAAGAGACCATAAGGCCTACACTTGGCAGCTCCGTATCCATCACCAACTGTCATCCCCATCCATAAAGTTGTCTAATCGTTTTTTAAAACAACTGATAGTTTCAGTGCTTACTACATGGTTACTAAGTCTATTCCATTCGTCGACCACCCTATTAGTAAACCTTTACTGCGAGTCCTGCCCTGTTGTTCTAATATGATGACCTTGTACGCATCACCTTGTTCAGGCTGCCGCCTGTCGATTTTATTTCGACGAAAGAAATCTCCGACAGTCGATGTGTTGGATCCTGATACGTCCTTTTAGATTCTTCGGACGGATCGACGGATCTTAACAATGGGTGACGGGAGATGGGTTACGAGTTCGAGTCCGATAAATGTGGACACGGACCGAAAGAAAGTGGAATAAAAGGCTCGGATCGAGTGGAGAAATCTGGTATGATCGAATCACAACTCAAGTCCTCGGACATTTTGTCCGGAGGTGAAAGTAGACAAGGGAGGCTGAGAGCCGGACATTGGGAACTCGACAAGGCAGTTAGAGCCTTTAGGGCCGAGGTCCTGGGGGTCTGGGGTCTGGGGTCTGGGGTCTGGGGTCTGGGGTCTGGGGTCTGGGGTCTGGGGTCTGGGGTCTGGGGTCTGGGGCTGAGGGACTAGGGGCTTTGGAGCTGAGGGACTGAGTGCTGGGGGAGCTGGGGGAACTGGGGTGCTGGGGGCTAGGGACCTTAGGGGCTAGGGACCAAAAGCCGCGGACCAAGAGACATGGGAGTTAGTGGCTGTGGGGCTGAGGTGCTGGGGGTCTGGGGCTGGGGCTGAGGGACTGGGGGCTTTGGGGCTGAGGGAACTGGGTGCTAGGGACTGGGGGCTAGGGACCTTAGGGGCTAGGGACCAAAAATCGCGGACCAAGGGGCAAGGGACAGGGAAAGTGAGACAAGAGGGAGCTGTGGTGTGTTTGGATGAGTGGACTTGGGGGAGAAGAAGGAATGATGGGGCTTAAGCTGTGAGATGAAGGGAGGGAGGGAGGGAGGGAGGGAGGGTGATGGGGACAGGGGAGTGGAATGTTATGGGGACCTTGTCGGAGGGGGGGGCGATGGGGCGATGGGGCGATGGGGTGCGAGACAGAAGTAACATGTGGACGGGAAATTTGGAAGGAGAAGGAAAGGGGAAGGAATGGACAGGAGAAAGAGAAGGAGATTAAAGATGTAGAAAGGGAAAAGAAATGAAAAGGAGGCCAGTGACAAAGAATGAGTAGGAAAGGAAGGAGGGAAAGAGGGTCACAGGGAGACGAGGAAGACGAAGAAGATGAGGAGGACAGGGAGTAGGAGGAAGACGAGGAGGGCAAGGAGGAGGAGGAAGACGAGGAGGACAGGGAGGAAGAAGACGAGGCGTACAGGGAGGACGAGGAAGACGAAGAGGACAGGGAGAACAAGGAAGACTAGGAGTACAGGGAGGACGAGGAAGACGAGGAGGACAGGGAGGACAAGGAAGACTAGGAGTACAGGGAGGACGAGGAAGACGAGGACAGGGCGGACGAAGAAGACGAGGAGGACAGGGAGGACGATGAAGACGAGGAGTACAGGGAGGAAGAAGAAGACGAGGAGGAAAGGGAGGACAAAGAAGATGAGGAGTGCAGGGAGGAAGAAGACGAGGAGGACAGGGAGGACAAAGAAGACGAGGAGGACAGGGAGGACAAGGGAGACGAGGAGGACAGGGAGGACAAGGAAGACGAGGAGGACGAGTTAGACGAAGAGGACGAGGGGACAAGAAGAAAAATATGTGGACTAGATCGAAAGAAGTAAAAGAGTAAGAGAAAAAGAGGATGAAAAAGAGAAAGAGAGGTGAAGTGAGAAAGAGTAAAAGGGGACAGGAAAGAGAGGGGAAGGGAAGAAAATTGAGAGCAAGGAAGGAGAAATAGTAAAGGGGGAGAAATGGATGGGAAGGAGAAATGGGTGAGGGAGGGATATGGGTTAAGGAGAGGAATGGGTGAGGTGGAAATGGGTCGTAAAGAGAAGTGGACGAAAGTCAGGAGTAAGAGAGAAGTGGACGAAAGTCAGGAGTAAGAGAGAGGTGGATAAATGGGAGAAGTGGATGAGGGGGAAAGGTGGATGATGGTGAGAGCTGGATGAAGGTCAAGGTGGTTCAGTGAGACAGGTAGCTGTGAGTGAGAGGTGGGTGAGGGGAAAAGTGGATGTAGGGGAAAAGTGGATGAGGGATAGAGGTGGGTGACAGGTGAGTAAGGAAGAGGTGGATGAGGGAGGAGAAAAGGATGGGGCGACAAAAGAGCGATGGTGAGAAAATACAAAGGGGAGAAAAGGTCAAGGGAGTAAAAGGTCAAGGGAGAAAAAGGTCAAAGGAGAAAAAGGTAAAAGGAGAAAAAGATCAAGGGAGGAAAAGGTCAAGGGGGGAAATGTCAAGGGAGAAAAAGGTCAAAGGAGAAAAAGGTCAATGTAGAAAAAGGTCAAGGGAGAAAAAGGTCAAGGGAGAAAAAGGTCAAGGGAGAAAAAGGTCAATAGAGAAAAAGGTCAATGGAGAAAAAGGTCAAGGAGAGGAAAAGAGATAAGAGAAGGGGACAAGTGGGTGAGAATCTGTAGTAAATAAAACTAAGAATTGGGTGATTAGGAGAAATGATTTGGAATAAGAGTGAATGATAGGGAGAGTGAGTTAGGGGGGATATGAGTGGGTGGGGTGAGTAAGAAAAATTATTGAAAAATGGATATGGAAGATTAGGTGAAGACAACTGAAGGTAAGGATCGGAAATGGGCGAAACAAGTAGGTGGATAGTAATTGAGCGTGAAAGCAATTGAAGAAATGTGGCTCAGGGCGAAAGGATGGTAAACAAACAAGTGGGTGTAGGAAGAAGTAATTACGTATATATATACATATACATACATACATATACATATATATATATATATTATATATATATATGTATGTATATATATATATATATATATATATATATATATGTATGTATGTATGTATGTATGTATGTATGTATGTATGTATGTATGTATGTATGCATGTATGTATGATATGCCTATGCGTGTACTCTTAATTGGTGTTTTTTTACATAAGGACCCTTTATACGTGACACTTGACAATTCTTTTGTTATGAGCGACATCAAACGACTCCTTTGAAAAGAGAAAAAAAATGATCAAGATAAGTCTCATTCGTTTGAGACACCGTTTATTTATCATAATTACCAGCAGATCATTTTTTTATTAAATAAAATTGTATTTTCACCAGCTCGCATATAGAAATGAAGTTGTCGTTGAGACGGTAAGGAAGCTGTGGGTTTTTATTATTCTTATTTTTTTCTATTTATGAAACAATACTAATTACTAACAGGTTGACGTAAATGGAGTAGAAAACACAGGAGTCTTAGTCTGAGTTTATTCCTGACTAGTTTCGCAGGTATGCTTGTTCATAGGTGAGCGAAACTAGTCAGGAATAAACTTAGACTAAAACTCCTGTGTTTCCTATTCCACTTACGTCAATAGTAATTACCTAATGATTCATTAGTATGTCCCAAAAATTAATCACTTAGGAGTATCTGGACCTCGTTTCTAGAAACTAAGCTTCTTCTATGACACGCCTTCCGGTCGGTCCGGGGATTGAGTGCCAGATCACGGGGTTGCGCATCCAAGATGAGGGTGAGGAAGAACTGCTTTGCTTTCCCAAGTTGTCGTTTCTAGGATCAAGTTAGAATAAAAGAAAAACGCAGACTCACAAGGAGAGAAAATATCACAGATAAAAAATAAATATAAAATGTAATAAGAGAATAAACAAATCAATAAACAAATAAATAAACAAATAATAACAACAAACAGACGAATAAATAAAGGAATAAAAAAATAAATAGAAAACAGCCCCTTTCTATTCCAGTGGAATGACTTCTCATAATGTGAATTACGAACAAAAATTCATACCATTATAAAGAAAAATAATCAGAAAATAACAAACAAAGAAATTCACAGAACAAAAACATTACAGTGAAACACATTAACAGAGAAACATGAACAAAATAAAATTCCCAAAGACAAATGTAATCACTGTATCAACAAAACAAATTACATAACGAGTGAAGGATTACAAAAAAAAAATAAATAAATAAATAAAAAATAAAAAAGTCAAAGCCAACAAGGAAGGAATGCAGATGGGCTCCTCTGAGTTCTCCGTGGAAGACATCTTGAGAGTGAGGGGACAAAGCGAGGTCTCAAGAGCCAGATAAAAGACGAGGAGGAGGAGCAGGAGGAGGAGGAGGAGGAGGAGGAGGAAGAGGAAGACCCGTTTCCTCGAGATTCTCCTGAAGAAGGGAAGGCGTTGACGATGAAGAAAAGACGACGAGGGTGAAGGGGTGGAGGAGGAGGAGGAGGGAGGAGGAGGTGGAGTTTACCAGGAAGAGGAGGGGCACCTAGCGGAGGAGGAGGAGGAAGTTCTGCAGAAGGGGAAGCTGGAGGAAGAAGAAATGAACCGGAGGAAGAGAGGAGGAAGAGAAGAAAGAGAGGAGGAAGAGAAGGAGGAGGAAGAAGTGAAGGAGGAGGAAAAAAAGAAGGAAGAAAAGAGATGGAGGAAGGGAGGAGGAAGGAGAGGGGGAAGGGGAGCCGGAAGAGAAGATGGGGGAAGAGGAGGAAGGGGAGGAGAAGGAAGAGAAGAAGAAGGAGGAAGAATAGGAGAAGGAGGGAATCTAGGAAGAAGAAAAGTAAGAGAAGGAGGTAGGAGGAGGAGTAGGAGGAGGAGGAGGAGGAAGAGAAGAAGAAGGAGGAAGAATAGGAGGAGGAGAAAATCTAGGAAAAAGGAAAGTAAGAGGAGAAAGAGAGGGAGAAAGAAGAGAATTGGGAGAAGGAGGAGGAGGAAGATAAAGAGGAGGAGGAAGAAAAGGACGAGGAAGAGGAAGGGAAGGAGGAGGAGGAAAAGAAGGAGGAGGAGGAAGAAATGGAGGAGGAAGAAATGGAGGAGAGGGTGAAGGAGGAGGGAGAAGAAAAGGAGGAGGAAGAGAAGGAGTAGGAGAAGGAAGAAAATGAGGAGGAGGAAGTGAAGAGGAGGAGGAAGAGGATCAAGGTTGTAGTTGTTCATGGTTGTAGGATCCTAACTCCACGAGGCAGCAAAAGGAATTACTCAATGACAGAAGATGAATAGATACAAGGACAGAATAAAAAGGAATAGAAATAGAAGAAAGATGAAGAGCAGTAGGAAGAGGGAAGTGGAGGAGGAAGAAGGAAGATAAGGAAGGGGAGGGAAAAGGAGGAGGAAGTTGGAGGAAGAGGAGGAGGGAGAAAAGAAAGAACAGGAAGAAAGCGAGGGATGAATGGAAGAAATAGAATTGAAAATAGGCAAAATAGTAAAAGTAGGAGGATAAGTAGTAGGAGGAGGAAGAGGAATAGGAAGAGTGGGAGAAGAAGAGGAGGAAAAAAGAGGAAGAGGGAATAGGAGTGAAAAGAATATAGGGTGGAAGGGGAGATGGAGAGGAAATAGTAGCAGTGGTCGTTGTAGTAGTAGTAGTAGTAGTAGTAGTAGTAGTAGTAGTAGTAGTAGTAGTAGTAGTAGTAGTAGTAGTAGTAGTAGTAGTAGTAGTAGGATGATGATGATGAGGAGGAGGAGGAGGAGGAGGAGGAAGAGGAGGAGGAGGAGGAGAAGGAGGAGGAGGACGAATAGGGGGCCGAATCGGAGGACGAAGAAGATGATAAAGAGTAAGACAAGAAGGAGGAGGAGGAGTATTAGTGGGGGTACTAGGAAGAGCAGGCCGAGGAAGAGGAGGAGGAGGAGGACAAAGAGGAGGACGAGAAGGAGGGCAAGAAGGGGGATGAGGAGAGGGACGAAGAGGGAGACGAGGAGGGAGATGAGGAGAGGGATGAGGAGGGGAATGAGAAGGAGGACGAGGAGGAGAGAGAGGAGGGAGGAGAGGTTAATATAAAGGAAGAGGAGGATTACGAGGAGGACGATGAAAAGGATGAGGTCGAGGACAGAAGGGCAAGGAGGAAGACAAGGAGGACATGATGTACCAGCAGGAAGATTAGGTCAAGGAGGAAGTCAAGGGGAAAGACGAGAAAAGAATGAGGAGGAGGACGAGAAGGAGGACGAGGAGGAGAACGAAAACGAGGAGTAGAACGAGGAGGAGGAGGAGGAGGAGGAGGAGGAGGAGAAGGAGGAGGAGGACGATGAGGAGGACGAGGAGGACGAGGAGGACGAGGAGGACGAGGAGGAAGAGAAGGAGGAGGACGAGAGGGCGTAGTAGGACTTGGATGTCTGAGAAAAGTAGAATTAATGAATGGCCGAGGGAGTTGTGTTCATCAAAAGAATCCGAACTAATGGAAGGATTTGAGTCTTTGAATATAAACGAGGTCTGACGCTGATCTGGGCTTTAAGAAAAAGGATGAATTGGTATTGCCAGATGAAGAAAAAAATATTCTTTTTTTTTCTTAATGGAAGAGGGAGAAAAATGTTCGCTTTATCATAATCAACACGCGCACTGTCACGGCGCTGTCAAGATGTTCATTTTCTTTATCATTCTTTTGACCCCCTTCATTTCGGTGAATGGTTCTTCCATCAGTTAAAGACAGGCGGCTTCAGTCAGGTTTTGGGAAACAAAAACAGACCTGAATTGGGGTCTCGGTCGTTTGCCACGATTCAGAAAAGGGAATCGATCCGAGGAGCTGAGTGCCTGGGGTTAGTTAGGATGGAGGTTTCCGGCCTAGGTCGCCTTGTTGAAGGCTTCAGTGAAAGTCATGGAACCGGGGATGGTAATACGTATATACACAATGGTTGCAGGGCTTTCATTTGCCGAATGTCAGTTAATTTTATTCAGCTAAGGGATGTCACCGGAACTAAGTGGATCTTTAGATTATCAGAGATTCCGTTAAGTCCCAGTTTTGATCATCAGTTTGATAAACAAAATAATTTTGAACGCAAGGCAATGAACAAACACGTATCTAGTATACCAAGAAGATATGGTAAAAATTTAAGAAAAGAACGGATCATGCTTTGATTAATGTTCATTTAGTTGAAAAGGGCCCACAAAAAGTCTTAAGAACAGAAGTTAAAGAAAAACAGAAAAAGGAAGAGAAATGTAGAAGGCCTTCCAGACAACAGTACTTCATCATTGTGCGAGAGCGAGAAATTAGAATCACGATTAAAGACAAAGAGACAGACAGAGAAAGACAGAGACAGACAGAAAGAGAGTCATAAAGACAAACAGAGACAAAGAGAGAGAGAGAAGTGGAGATATTTAGATAGATAGACAGAAAGTCAAATAGATACATAGATAGATAGATAGATAGATAGATAGATAGATAGAGAGAGAGAGAGAGTCATAAAGACAAACAGAGACAAAGAGAAAGAGAGAAGTGGAGATATTTAGATAGATAGACAGAAAGTCAAATAGATACATAGATAGATAGATAGATAGATAGATAGATAGAGATAGATAGATAGATAGATAGAGGGAAAGAGAGAGATAGAGAGACAGAGAGAAACAGAGAAAGAAACAGAAAGAGTGAGAGAGACAGACAGACAGACAGACAGACACACACACACACACACACACACACACACACACACACACACACACACACACACACACACACACACACACACACACACACACACACACATACACACACACACACACACACACACACACACACACACACACACACACACACACACACACACACACACACACACACACACACACACACACACACACACACACACACACACACACACACACACACACACACACACACACAGACAAACACACACATGAAGTGACAGATGCAGCTAATATGAAACTCATAACAAATGAAGAAAATAAATGAATAACTGTAATATAAAAGTTCTGCATGAAATTCACCTTTGAACAAGAGAAGAAAATATACATCTTCCTATTGTAAATTGTGGCCAGACAGGAAGTGCATCTTACGGAAATATTATTCTTTTCAGCCATATCATATTTCATCAATATCATTTCTCTCTCTCTCTCTCTCTCTCTCTCTCTCTCTCTCTCTCTCTCTCTCTCTCTCTCTCTCTCTCTCTCTCTTATAATACTCAGATGGCAAATACATCCTTGGTCAAACTTTAATGTTCTATAGTCTCCATTCAAGATTTTATTCTGGCAAATGCTAGTCAATTTTGACTATCCTATGTTTTATTCATGCTTTCGTTGAAGAGAGAGTGAAAGAGAAATGTTTAAAAATGGATCTAAAAACATAATAACAATAATAATAATAATAATAATAATAATAATAATAATAATAATAATAATAATAATAATAATAATAATAATAATAATAATAATAATAATAATAATAATAATAAATGATAATAATCATAATAATGACAATAATGATAATAATGATAATAATAATGATAACAATGATAATAATAATAATAATAATAATAATAATAGTAATAATAGTAATAATAGTAATATTAATAATAATAATAATAATAATAATAATAATAATAATAATAATAATAATAATAATAATGATAATAATAATAATAATAATAATAATAATAGTAATAATAGTAATAATAATAATAATAATAATAATAATAATAATAATAATAATAATAATAATAATAATAATAATAATAATAATAATAATAATAATAATAATAATAATGATAATAATAATAATAATAATAGTAATAATAATAATAATAATAGTAGTAGTAGTAATAAGGGGGAAGTAAATAAGTACATAGATGAATGAATATATAATAAATAAAAAATAAATATATGTAGGTATAGATAAGCAAATAAATGAATGAATAAAGAAGAGATAGGTAACTGAGAAAAATGAACAAACAAAAATAAATCGATAAATAAACAAAAACACCCGGCACAAATAGATGATTGACGAAATCAATAAAGGGTGATAAAAAAAAAAAAACGAAATGAGCATAGCGAGTGCCTACGTGGCACGAAAGGAAGGCCAGAAGAGGGTGGGGGCTACCCTAGTACACATTACCACCTCTGAATTGGGCCTTTCCTCGCCGCTATTTGATTTGCCGTGTTTGACCACAGTACAAAAAGCGTTTATTGAAACCTGCCTTCCACGACCGTGCCATCTGGTAGTGTCTGCTGAACAACGACGCGTTTTTTTTTTTTTTTTTTTTTTTTTTTTTTTTCGTCACCAATGGGAAATGACCTATCGATTTTTGTCCTGATGTGGTTACGCTGAGACCCTGAATAGGTCGTTCCAGCGAGACACCCAACAGTGATGTTTGGAAAGGGTAGATTTACGATCCGGAGTTGATTTCAGGGTATGGAAAGACAGGAAAAAAAAAACAGGAAATGCGGAACTTGAAAGATTGAGCAATTTGTTACAGGGGAATATAATGAGAGAATGATTTAGAGTACAATTTAATGTAAAAAGTAAAACCCGTGTACTATACTCGTACACGAATATATGTGTATATATATATGTATATATATATATATATATATATATATATATATATATATATATATATATATATAAACTTACATGCATGCATACATACATATATACATACATACATAAATGAATACATACATATACATACATACATACATACATACATACATACATACATACACACATACATACATACATACATACATACATACATACATACATACATGGATACATACATACATGCATACATACATACATGCATACATAATTTACCCTTAAACTCTTTTATAATATCCAAGTTTAAACAAAAGAGGACAAAGTTTGATAAAAAAAAAAGTGATAATGACCTTTAACGGACATTAGGGATTCTCATGTCTCGAATGAACTTCCCCACTGGCCAATTCAGAGTATGAAATCAATTCAGTTAGAAGATTAAAACGCACCTTAATTAATTCATTTACTGATTTATTTGTTTTAAATTTCTATTCTGGCCGTTCTGATGTGTTTTTATTCCGGCGAAGGAAATCCTTAACAGTCAAAGGCTGTAGTGTCTTTATAATGTCTTAGAAACAGGTAAAGCATGAAGCTGTATCATCACCCTGAGGATAGGCCGGGGGTCCTGCAGTAGACGTTCAAGACAGAACATTTTCAAAACACGAAATTTATGACCAAAGCAATGTCTACGGGATTTTATTGTTCTTTGAAAGAGGAAATAATTTACTTAGCTCATTCCTGAGAAAAGTTAAGTCTACTTGAGAGATTGTTTGGGAGCTGCCAACGAGTCTTTTTTTATGTAGTTTTCCTTTTTGGTCCGTAAGCACCTTAGAGAATGGAATATCGATGTCAACGTGATATGGAACTTTTTTAGTATGAATATGCGATTTCCCCCCTATCATTTAGTTTGAATGTATCGTATTTCACATGAGAATTCGATTCATAATAAATATAAATTTGTATAGATTCTGAGATAGCATTTCTGAAAATAAAGATTATGTTTCTCTGTCTTTTCCTAAAATAAAAAACATTACTTTTGGCTCATTAACCTGATGACTGTTTATCTATGCAAGTGTAATATAGTATTTTGTGAGGAATAACTAGCGTTTCTATACTTAGGGACAATATTACTTCTAAGCGTAAAGGAGAGGTTTAAGAAGAGTAGCAGATCGAAGGGTTAGTACAAGTGAAAAGTGATCAGAATTTTTTGAAAATTTTTATCCATCTACGATCTCAGCCCAGCAGTCGCCTCGCTCACCCTCGACTCAAGTATCACCTCACCCTCCAAAATGTTTGAACTAAAACACCGAAGCGTCACAGCTTCCTGACATCCAATTAGCTATGCAAACAACCACTTACAACAATTAACTTCATCAACGTTGTGATGTACTTTTTTTTATGCCTATCACGCGATGCTGTTACCCCAAGGGATGATCTACGAGTTAGATTAATTAAAATAATCTCGATTTACAGATTCCATGTTATCTTTTGTACAATGGAAATAGAAACTACTAATAAAAAGTAATCTGAATTGTAAATGTAGTTTCAGGGAATTTGAAACTGAGGTTATGACTACAGGGTTAGGAGTGAGGTTTGTTTACTTCTTGTTCAGAGGAACCTGAATTCACAGTCTTGGATCAAGTGTTGGACTCGTGATCGACATCTATTGATCTCCCGGATGATAGATTATATATGGCTCGAATTATGGGTAGTGCTGTGACCTCTCACTCGTTCACTCCTACACACATACACACACACACACACACACACACACACACACACACACACACACACACACACACACACACACACACACACACACACACACACACACACACACACACACACACACACACACACACACAGACATACACACACACACACACACACACACACACACACACACACACACACACACACACACACACACACACACACACACACACACACACACACACACACACACACACACACACACACACACACACACACACACACACACACACACACACACACACACACATCTTTGTTATCAAAGTTGG
>NC_134792.1:24723571-24738571 GCF_046742065.1 Oratosquilla oratoria
ATCTCCGTTCTTGTATGTATTTATGTTGTTCTACTTTTGTTATCTATGTCTTGTTTGACTGTAAATGTGGGACACGAAAAACTCAATCGTCTATTTGTTTTGTGTTTTTTGTACACGCACGCACTCACGCACGCACAAACAAGCAACAACACACGGACCAACACACAAATACGCACGCAAATAGGCACACAGATGCACACACACACACACACACACACACACACACACACACACACACACACACACACACACACACACACACACACACACACACACACACACACACACACACACACACACACACACACACACACACACACGCAGATACACATACACACACAGACAGGCACACAGATACACATACGCACACAGACACGCACATACACACACACACACACACACACACACACACACACACAAACACACACACAGGTACACATACACACACAGACAGGCACACAGATACACATACGCACACAGACACGCACACACACACACACACACACACACACACACACACACACACACACACACACACACACACACTCACACGCAGACACACACACACACACTCACACGCAGACACACAAACACTGACAGAGAGACAAGGACAGACAGAGAGACAGGGACAAACAAACAGACATATAGGGACAAAGACAGGGGCAGAGACAGACAGACAAGACAACAGTCAGACAAGCCGACAGAGACAGAGATCGAAAGATAAATAAAGAGAATAAAAATGACAGCCAAACAGAAGCAGACATAGAGAAAGATAGACAGACAGACAAACACACACACATAAACACATACACATGCAGAGAGAGAGACAGAGAGAGAGAGAGAGAGAGAGAGAGAGAGAGAGAGAGAGAGAGAGAGAGAGAGAGAGAGAGAGAGAGAGAAGAGAGAAGAAAGAAAAAGAAAGAAAGTAAGAAAGAGAAAGAGAGAAAGAGGGAAAGAGTGAAAAAGAAAGAGAAAGAGAAAGAGAAAAAGAGAAATGGTGAGAGAAAAAGAGAGAGAAAGAGAAAGAAATGGAAAGAGTGAAAGAGAAAGAAAGAGAAAGAGAGAGGGAGAAATGGAGAAAGAGAAAGAAAGAAAGAGAGAGGGAGAAATGGAGAAAGAGAAAGAAAGAAAGAGAGGGAGAGAGGAAGGGAGAGAGCGAAAGAGCTGGTTGGCATGGGCTAGCTGTACTCCATTCGACATCATTTACAGGTCGTTGATTCAATTGGAGTATTTTTGTGTTGGTTTCCGGACTCGTTTGTTTTCATGAATCAAAATGCTCTTCTCATTTACCCCTTCGGAGTACAGGATCCCCGAAGAGAATGTTGTGGCAAACGTCACACATTTCTTTTTTATCTATTAGTTGATTAGTTTATTGATCAAATAATCTTTTCTATTTACTTATTTATTTTCTTATTATTTTTTTTTATTTATCTATTTGTTTATTTATTTATTTGTTCATCTATTTATCTATTTATTCATCTATTTATTAATTTGTTTATTTCCTATTTGTTTACTTGTTTCCTTATTTGTTTGTCTATATATTTACTTATTCGTTTATCTATTAATTTATCTATTATTTTTTTTTCTTTTCTAGTTATAGCTAAACTGTCTATGTAATATGTTAGCACACAAATACATACTTAGTAATCTTAATACAATTAAAAATAAACTTTCCGTAGTTTGGGTAGCCTCATTACCATTTGCGGACACACCCCTGTAAGTATACAGGAGAAGTTAACTATCGAAATGCCCAAGGATTCAGCAGCTCAGAAAAAGCGTCATCGTCACTTCTGGAAATGGGTGACAGACCACAAAAAAAGAAGAATAAAAGATTTAGCATGAATATTTCTGAGTGAGCAGCGCCGCTGGCCAAGCACCCATGGCAAAGCCATGGCTAGCGAAGTCAGGTGCTTGTAATAATATAAATATAATGAAATAAAAGACGCTGCAATAATGATGGTGTTAATGGATACATATTCTCCAAACCGACACCATGGAAAAGCTGGAATCTTAATGACAGATACTTTTGATGAATTAGATAATTAAAAACAAATGGTCTTTAAAGAGAGAAGATAGACCACATGCAGTGTCCGAGGTTTGGTACTGAACTCGAGACCTTAGGCCCTCGATATAAGCCCCCTAACCACTCGTCCACCCTTCCCCTAAAACCATTTCACAAACAACTTTATATCTTTCCATAGGCAACAATTCCCCCTTTTCCTGGTCTCCACGTCTATTTGTTCTCAATCCACCTCTTCCCTGGATATTACATCTTCCCCTAACTCGATCCAAACATTGTGCTTTAACCTACCTTTCAATCTCCTTCCCCCTTTCTGTTTTCGCATGTGCCCCCTGTCTTCTATTATCCATATTCCCCCCCCCCTCTTTTTTTTTTCATTATATTCCTCTCTTCCCTCTCTTCGCCCCCTCTGTCCCCGGCGACTAACCCTCCCTGGATCCCCTATCCTCCCCAGCCAGCCAGCTGGTGGTGATTGATGCGGGGAGCCCATTGGTCCAGTAACCAATGCACGTGGATTTGACACTTTTGAGAAATAACCGGCGAAAATTCTTCCCTGGGGTGGGGGGGTGGGGGGGAATAATGACTTCCCCACACACCCCTCCCCCTTGACAAACATCTAACACGTGGTTTTATGTATGAGTCGAAGACTAGAAGCCAAGGTTAGGTGATAAATCTTGGGACTCTTTTGGGCCGGATCAATATTCCTCATCTTGGTGTTATTTTGCAAAATAACCTTTCCTACCCCCAAGAGCAAATACAGATATATTTATGAAGGATGAGATATACTTTAGAAAATTACATTTATTCATTAGCGTGGTAGGAGGACATCATTTCAGACACGATAAAAACAATGTTACTTATATATTTTTGCTGTTGTCTTGAATACATATATAAATAACCCGTCTGTTATTGTTGATATTTGCCAGAAAATCAAGCGGCGAGGATGAAATATGAACTTGTATAATTAGACTTGGGGGGTGCAGATATGACGAAGGAAGCGTAATTTCCAATTTGACAGCCTCTTTAAGTTTACATTATTGATGAGGCATAAATGATGTTAATTTGCATAATAGTCACGCATGAGGTACTCAAGCCACCGGAGCTCCGTCGGATTATGACCTCTATGACAAGACGATGAAGAGATTAAATTTGCTCGCTCTTTCGCTACCCCATGCCCAGCTTATCAAGAGAAATATTCGCCAAAAGAATTATGATATGAAGATCGCAAAATCTATGCCTAAATGTAGAATGTTATAGAAAGCTCCCTTTTCTCAGATGACAAGAGTATTAATGTCGGCCTTTTCTTCTTCTTCTTCTTCTTCTTCTTCTTCTTCTTCTTCTTCTTTCGAAAACAACTCAATTCCAGCAAGCTAACTCTGGATGACAGATACACGGGCATCGAACGCTAGAGATTATCAATGTCGGATTTTTTTTTTTTTTTCTCTTCACCTTCGTTTTTTCGAAAACAACTCAATTTCCGAAATCTACTTTAGGACGCCTGATGAGGCAGACCATAGTACCAAGTGCTTAGTGCCACAGAACAAATGATACAAAATTAGTAATTGCTATTTCTTCCAGTCACTTGTGATCACGATGTGAAACCATAATCCATACGGCCCGTTCAGCGAGAAAAGACTCTAAGGATATTATTCTGGCTAAGACTAGAACGAGTTAACCTTTCTTAGACCAGAAACTTACGTTGTAGATTTCATTCTGGTTAATTCTAAGTTTAGTACGAGTACTTCGATTGTGTGTGAAGTCTACTGTTCCGAACACTTCAATCCAATGGATGTATTTCAACATAACTTCTCTGGTTATCGATGAAAAAAGAAAAGAAGGAAGAAAGGGAGGAGAGAAGGAAAGAGGAAAGGGGGGGAAGACAGAGGGGGGAACAGAGAGAGAGAGAGAGAGAGAGAGAGAGAGAGAGAGAGAGAGAGAGAGAGAGAGAGAGAGAGAGAGGAGGGGGGGAGACAGGATGGCAGACAGACAGACAGGCAGTCAGAGAGGCAGACAGGTAGACTGGCAGACAGCCAGACCGGCAGACTGGCAGGTAGACAGACAGACTGACAGATAGGCAGACAGACAGACAGATAGACAGACATATAGGCGGGCAGATAGACACAAACAGGTAGAAACAGACATACAGACAAATATTCAGACAAACAGACAGAGAGGAAGGAAGAGACGAAGAGTGTGGGAGTGAGAGTGTGGGAGGGAGAATGTGGGAGGGAGAGTGTGGGAGTGAGAGTGTGGGAGTGAGAGTGGGGGATTGAGTCTGGTAGTAAGAGTGAGATTGAGAGGAGAGTGTGGGAGGAAGAATGGGAGGGAGAGAATTGGAGCTAGAGAGTAGAAGGGAGAGAATGGGAGGAGAGAGTGGGAGGAAGAGAGTTGAGGGAGAGTGTGGAGGGAGAGTGTGGGAGGGAGAGTGTGGGAGGGAGAGTGTGGGAGGGAGAGTGTGGGAGGGAGAGAGTGGGAGGGAGAGTGTGGGAGGCAGAGAGTGGGAGGGAGAGTGTGGTAGGGAGAGTGTGAGAGGGAGAGTGTGGGAGGAAGAAGAGAATGGGAGGGAGAGAGTAGGAGGGAGAGTCTGGGGAGGGAAAGAGTGGTAGAGAGAAAGGTCTATACATGTTTATCGAAATAAACACCACGGGATCTATATTTGTACAACGTTTCGCTTATTACAGCTTTTTCAAGTACATATTTGTGATACACATGAATGAGATTAAGTAAGAGGATCAAGGGGGGGGGAACGGGGGTAGGTCATTGGAGACTAGGAAAGGTTGAAAAAAGGGATTAAGAGTCTATACATGTTCTTTATTTCAGGTAGCGAAAAAAAATGTATATGGTACTTTGAGAGTTTTTTGCTTACATACATAACATAGGTCAAAGGTCATCTATTTAATCATTCAAGAGTTGTAAACACTTGAC
This sequence comes from Oratosquilla oratoria, assembly GCF_046742065.1. NCBI lineage: Eukaryota > Metazoa > Arthropoda > Malacostraca > Stomatopoda > Squillidae > Oratosquilla > Oratosquilla oratoria. Next base: position 24,728,517 of record NC_134792.1, read on the forward strand.
AGGTCACAGAACTATATTGAGTAATGAAATTCCAGTGACAAGACCGTATGATGATATACCAATGACTCTTTCCCCTTTACAAGCAAAGTACACACCCTTATCATAAACAAACAAAAACCATCCAACCCTTTCGCCTACCTCAGCACCTGAGGAATGAAAGGATCTTGTCCTCTCCACACTGCGTAGGTCTGGAGCAGTGCAGCAAGGCAGAGCTCTTTCACAACTGGTTCTGACAGCTGAAGATGGTTTACCTCCACCACTTCACCGTGTGGTGACTTCCCCCTCATCACTCCAGCAGTGCAGCAAGGCAGAGCTCTTCTACAACTGGTTCTGACAGCTGAAGATGGTTCATCTCCACCACTTCACCGTGTGGTGACTCCCCCGCCCCTCAGCACTCCAGCAGTGCAGCAAGGCAGAGCTCTTCTACAACTGGTTCTGACAGCTGAAGATGGTTCATCTCCACCACTTCACCGTGTGGTGACTCCCCTCCCCCTCAGCACTCCAGCAGTGCAGCAAGGCAGAGCTCTTCTACAACTGTTTCTGACAGCTGAAGATGGTTCACCTCCACCGCTTCACCGTGTGGTGACTTCCCCCTCATCACTCCAGCAGTGCAGCAAGGCAGAGCTCTTCTACAACTGTTTCTGACAGCTGAAGATGGTTCACCTCCACCGCTTCACCGTGTGGTGACTCCCCCGCCCCTCAGCACTCCAGCAGTGCAGCAAGGCAGAGCTCTTCTACAACTGGTTCTGACAGCTGAAGATGGATTACCTCCACCGCTTCACCGTCTGGTGACTCCCCATCTCATCACTCCTCATTCACTCAAAAGCGATTTGTTAAATACAACAAACAACCCATCGGCCTTCGTTATTCATCCGTTCATTCACAATTTCCTTCCATTCACTCTTGTCTTTTGCAATTTGTCTTCCCTGATAAGCAGACTTTATTAGAATAAACGAAAATGAGAAGGAATCAAGAAAATGTTGGTAATGGAAAGATTGTGGGAATGTGGCAGAAAGGAGGAATACAAGAATTTAAAAGGAATCAGCGTTCCTTTGTGAGTTGAAACTAGTCTTCAGCTTCGATGGTCAAAATAAAATGAACAAATGAACAAATGAACAAATGAACAAATGGACAAATGGACAAATGGACAAATGGACAAATGAACAAATAAACATGAACAAATAAACAAAACGAACAAATGAACAAACGAAGAAATTAATAAATGAACAAATGAACAAATGTGCAAATGAGTGAACAAACAAACAAACGAATCGAAGTAAAGCATGAACGAACGAACGAACAAACGAATGAATTTATGAATGTATGAATGTACTAATGTACGTACGAACGAACGAACAAGCGAACAAACGAATGGACGAACGAATAAATGAACGAACGAACGAATGAATGAATGAATGAATGAATGAATGAATGAGTAAAATAAAATTCCGTATGGCTTTAGGCTGCATAGTGTTGGTTGCCTTACCAGCGCTTCTGTCCTTATGGACGATTGTGTGCCACCGCCGCCACTGTGCTTTATATTTTATTTTACGTATTCGTGGACTTAATCAAAGGTGTTGATAGTTGGTTCGAAAGCCTTTTCTTTCTAGAATTTTGTGGAGAGCAGACTTAGGAATCAGCTTTTGGATGTAGAGTGTTAATGTTGTTTGAGGGAGTAATTACGGTTTAGATCACGGATAATTTAATTAGGGGGTGGACATTCTTCTTATTCAGTGAGTTTATCATACAATACAGTGTTTGAAGTTCTGTTATTTTCCTATCTATCGTAGAGGTATTATATTGATCTCAAAAGAGGTTCTCCATCTAGTGGTGATAAAAACTCAATATTTATTATTTTGTCAGCAAGGTCCAGCGTTTCAATTCTTGAAGATAATATCGCACTCAAGAGGTAGGAAAGGAAATTAGTAGGAGAGATTGAAGTTAAAAGTGATCGTCGATTTTTCTTATATATATAGATATATATATATATATATATATATATATATATATATATATATATATAGAGAGAGAGAGAGAGAGAGAAAGAGAGAGAGAGGGGGGAGACAGAGGGGGAAGAGAGACAGAAAGACAGACAGACACACACACACACACACACACACACACACACACACACACACACACACACACACACACACACACACACACACACACACACACACACACACACACACACACACACACACACACACACACACACGTGTCATCTAAGCCATATGTGTTTTCGGGGTTGTGTAGCCCTACGTTTAACACGTTGCCATTTCACCGACCACATTAACGATTTGTTAAGATCATCCCTCAGAATCTCGCCGTCGTCTCCTGACCTAATTAGGCGTCCTATTTTAGTGTCGTCCGCAAACTTACTAACATCACTATTAATTCAATTGTCCAAGTCGTCTGTGTACATAATGAATAATAAGGGACCCAAAACTGAGCCCTGGGGAACTCCACTAGTTTGGATTTTATTTATGATGAGGTTTTCTGTCACTGTCCAAGCTTGTTTCATTCAAACGCTTTTCCTCTGTGTGCATGTGGCTTTGATAGATACAGGGTGTGTGCATGTGTGTGTACAGAGATGAAGAGGTAGATGGAGAGAGATAAACAGAGATAGAGACAGAGACAGAGACAGAGAGAGAAATAGAGACAGAGACAGAGATAGAGACAGAGACGGAGATAGAGACAGAGATAGACAGAGATAGCGACAGAGATAGAGACAGAGACAGATATAAAGCTAGAGATAAGTAGAGATAGGGATAGAGATAGAGGTATAGAGATACAGATAGATAGAGACATAGAAAGAGACAGAAATAAAGAAATACAGAGAGATAGAGAGACAGAGAAAGAGACAGACAGAGAGAGGGACAGAGAGACATAGAGACAGAGAGACAGAGATAAATCGATATATAGATATATAGATAGTTACGAATCTCGCTCAACGAAAAACACTGTCTAGACTTCCCGCGTCACTGTCATCGACGTTACACAACACCTAAATGAAATTCTAGCCGAATTAATTATCTTACGACTAATACAGGGGGAGTACAGAGGACTTACATCAGCCAACAATCCTCCCGAGGCGACACAACCTCTACATGGCACTGCGTACCTTAGACTGACTCTCTCTGACACGCCCAAGGCGCCCTGGTTCCTTCTACAAAAAATCCTCTGATTGGTCCATAGGAATTGCGTCTATGGAGATTGAACCTGATTGGTCAAGTTAAGTGAAACGTTCTGCGCCGCTCTAGGCTGAGTGTTACGCAAAACGAAGAACAAACACTTCATTGTATGGGCCTCTTTCCCGCGCGTCCTCCGTACTCGTTCTCTGTAATCGGACACCCACGTAATCGCGAGCGACGCCTTATCCAAAATAATAATTCTATTCCAACCTTACATATATGGGAATATATGTGACAATATATAGAGAGAAGCCGAATATTCAATTATAAAGCAATGGTGAGTGACTTGGTCCATAAGCTTGTTCCTAAAGTGCCTTAAAATTTGGTTCCATAAAACACGAATCCAATACTCCATACGAGGTATTAAAGTTTACCAGATAATATGAATTAATCCATAAATAATAGGTAAAATCCTAAAATAATTGTATTCACCACGTTTCATGGATTATGTGATTTCATTATTACGATAGGTACATAGATATGTGAAATCAAAGATCACAATGGTGCCTCTGCCTGACAGGAACTCGAGTGTGTTTCGATATAAATAATTACAAGAAATCTGATCACATTAAAGTTTTGTTTATCTCGAGACGGAAAGCCCATTTTCTCCTGTAGGTTTTATGACCCAGATTGTTTCCAAAGCTCTTCTTTTGAAATTATGGTAATATGAGGGGCTGCAATCTAGCAATGGGGCAGACTTCTACTTATCATAATTTGACGTTATAGTGTTTTTCGAATGAAAATTGATAGTTTCCAATTCTGATTTAACTGAGTTACATCATTCTTATCTTTTTTATTTATGTACTTAGTTAAGATTACTACTCAAATATAAACTTGCTCTCTAATCAATATCTATCTATATACCTCTTCCCTCTTACAAGATGATAACCCAATCAACGGACCATAATGCAGCTATTGTGGTGGCTGTCATGAAGAGTTTAATTGAAAACGCTGTACGTAACCTGTTCATACGAAGCACTTACTTCTAATATCCTCCCGCCTCTAGCATTTGCTCTTTATTATCTAACCAAAATCTAACTGCTTTCTCCTCTACAAACGAACTGCCTAAATTTGCATTGATGTCACCATTGATGTCACTTCCTCATCTTCCTCATCTTCCTTCCTCCCTTTACCTCTCTTGGTTCAATTCCATCTGTCATTGTGACCTCTACGTCACATACTTGGATTTAGAAATAAACTCTCCTACTGGGATTCGAACCCTCGCCTGAGTGGGACGATGGAACGGCCTTCGTCTCATAAAAGAGTAAATCACTCAGGCGATGGTTCGAACCTCAGTAGGAGAGTTTATTTCCAAATGTCATAAATACACAAAAATACTTAGATTTACATTTCCGCAGTTTTTGTTCCTATACACTCTTACCTACTTAGTCATCCCTTATTTACATATCTCCTTGCAAGATTAAAATCCCTCCCCTCTTCTTTCGTCTCAGTTCCCTTCTCTTCCTATCCTCCCTCCTTATCCTGTCCAGTCTCCATATTGTTCATCCTAGGCAATATATCAGTCTCCTTATTCCTAAAAACCTCCATTACCTCATGTCTTGTCAATTTGTTGCCACATCCAAAAATGTCAGGCTCACTCAATTTCCCTCTTACTTGATTACATGTTATTACTATTTCCAAGGAATCCTATCTGATGCAGGATGGAGTTTAACTTGTAATAACCTGTGTATTTTTTCCATGCATTTCATAACTGACATCTTACCAATACACCAGGAACTGAGTACGTGTATATAATTCACCTACCATTGGTTTCATTCAAGTTTTGAACAGATATACTAACACCTTTACCATCAAACCCACAGAGGAACAGTACATACTCGTATTACGTAACCCAACCATCATAGCTTTAGACCATGTGCTGTACTTGTGATCGACAGCTGTTACCTTCACTGACGAGAGCTTCGTAATTCGTGTGGCCTTATCTGTGGGGACATATACCTCGGCGTTAGACTGAACGAGTGCGAATATGAGGGGAGGAATGACTCTGCACTTTATTACAAAGCGTCGAAAATGACCACAGTTCCTGTCCCAGAGGACAATATTATATCGAAGAGTTGGAATGAAAAGGTTATCTTTAGGAGGGTAACAAAAAGAGTAGTGTAAAATATAAGCGGTAAGTATTCTTCGAATGAATCCTGACCTTCAATAATGAAAGAAATCATAATCCTGATCTTCAATCATGGAAGCTCTGGGCCATAGGGCTATCATTAAAGCGTCTGAAATACTGTTTATATTAAACTAAATATGTCAACATCCCACATAAGATAAGCGTGTGACAGATTAAGTGATAGTGAGAATGACAGAATGAGAAAGTAATAAAGTGATAAAGTGATGGGGTCTCAGTAAGATCTGTACGTCAGGAGTACATGTGTGTGTGTGTGTGTGTGTGTGTGTGTGTGTGTGTGTGTGTGTGTGTGTGTGTGTGTGTGTGTGTGTGTGTGTGTGTGTGTGTGTGTGTGTGTGTGTGTGTGTGTGTGTGTGTGTGTGTGTGTGTGTGTGTGTGTGTGTGTGTGTGTGTGTGTGTGTGTGTGTGTGTGTGTGTGTGTGTGTGTGTGTGTGTGTGTGCAAGTGTGTGCAAGTGTGTGCAAGTGTGTGCAAGTGTGTGTGTGTGTGTGTGTGTGTGTGTGTGTGTGTGTGTGTGTGTGTGTGTGTGTGTATGTGTGTGCTCGCGCGTGAATGTATGTGTGCATAAATGCGTGCGTAAGTGCACACGCGCGCGATATATACGATATGTGTGCGTCTGGGTTTTCCGTTTGTTTACGTGAGCGAGGGTGGGTTAGGACTAAGCGAGAATCCCATAGCGGAGTGACCGCAGCCAACAAAATAAGACACGAGTGTCTTTTTAGGGGCGCCGACACACATATTCCCAATCATCAGGAGAAAATATTTCCCCTTGATTAAATCAATTATACCTTATGAACTTAGATTTTCCCCCCTTTTTTTCCTAAATTTTATGGAAATGGAGCACTATATAATTAGGTCAGTTTCCCGTATAAAAAAAAAAAAAAAAAAAAAAAAAAAAAACATAAATGATCATAAAAATGGCAGGAGACGACACGCTTGAACCACGTGTCCCATTGTGTTCTCCTAACGTGATCCATTCCCCATGGTCAGACCTTCCCTAGTCCCCTTTATTCGCCCCCTCCCCCTCCCTCCCTCCCCTTTCCCTTCACCGTACCCTCCCCGTCTCCCATTCACTAATTTTCGTCTTTCTCGGTTATGGGACACTATCTCAAATATTTTCGTTACAGGTCCCTTCTGTTGAGAGAGTATACTATTGCCGCCCCGTCTGTCATGTTAGTTTTGTAACACATACCCTGAAATCATTTAGCCTCCTAATAATTCATGAATACGAACAAGATTTTATGACCAAAGCTGCGCCACACACACACACACACACACACACACACACATGTATATGTGTGTGTGTGTGTGTGTGTGTGTGTGTGTGTGTGTGTGTGTGTGTGTGTGTGTGTGTGTGTGTGTGTGTGTGTGTGTGTGTGTGTGTGTGTGTGTGTGTGTGTGTGTGTGTGTGTGTGTGTGTGTGTGTGTGTGTGTGTGTGCGTGTGTGGAAAAGGTGAGTGAGGAAGACACGAATTAGAATCCAGTTTTAATTATGACTAGTTTTGCACAAAACAAAATAAACTTGGATTGTAATTTGTGCCTTCCTTACCCACCTTTTTCAAATTGTCACAATGTCTCAACATCAATATATATATATATACATATATATATATATATATATATATATATATATATATATATATATATATATATATATATATATATATATATATATATATATATACATACACTGTTACATTCGCCCTATGTGTTTGGATAGCTAGGGCAATTGAGAGTCATCGGTATCTGTTAAGATTTAATCGATGACCAATTAATCATTGGAGGAAATCGAAAGGACGTGTCACGACGGAACACAATTCATAGATATAACTACTTAATATTTACTGACAATCACCTGCGCAGTATTGCATTGATGAACTGGTGTCATAGAAATTGTAAAGGAATGACTGAAGGAAGGTAGCTGAGGGAGAGGATTACAAATGATACAAGTCATCAGACTCCATTCAAAGAACAATATTGCATGATTGGTCCGCAATGCGCTGTTAAAATGTTTTACCAAATTCCAACAAACGTTGATTTCCACTTTTTTCATGCAGTTAATTTTCAATAGTTATTTTATTCTATATCTCTCTTACATTCTATTTGCTATACATCTCTATATCAACAAGTCTGTCAAAGTAATCCAATCTGGATCTTTTTTAACTTTGCCTCGTTACCTTTATCTTTCCCAATTCAGGTTTTTTTCTTTTCCTTCAAATCTTTATTGATTTTCGATTTCCCTTAACCATAAATATTTTTTATATTTTTTTGTTTCTTCTATATATAAATAGAATGTAGCATTATAGTGAGTAAGACGAAGAAGGGGAAATGATATGATTCGGAGGAGAGGTATGTTCTTGTAGACAACTTGTCGAAGGCGGAAATCGGCTTGATATTGTGGAAGACGGAGAACCCACCTCCAAATCTCCCGTCCCTCCCAAACCCCGGAACAAAATGGTCGTAGGTCCCAGTACGTCGACACAGACAGATGGCACATTTTTTTCAACACTTTCATTCCACGGTTCGGCCCCTTCTACATTGTAGTTTCATTACACGTTATGATTGATCATACTTTAACGAGAATTCTGTGCAAATTCTTGGAACGTTAACGCATAAATGCTGGGCGGTCAGTCTACAGATGTTTCCCTGGTTTGTGCTCCACTACATTCAGCTTAGAGGGATCCCAGTTTCGGTGACTCACTCCCCCCAGCACCACATCCCCTTGTCTGCATTACACAGTATTGCCTTCGTCACATTAAACACCTATAATGTAGCCGCAAGGCAAATTTACGGTTTGATTTCCGATTAACTGTCCAATGAACATTGTGCACACACGCTTCGCACATGCAATGACACACACACACACACATATATATATATACATATATATATATATATATATATATATATATATATATACATATATATATATATATATATATATATATATTTTTTTTTCAACCACATCACTTTTCACTTTAATTCCATGTCATCACGATCGAGACTGTCAATGAGCTCAACGGAGACATAAGAGGAAACTGATACATACATATACCAAAGGATTTTCCCCCTTACACGGGAGGTAGCCAAAAGACAAGGCATAGAAACCACTCCCACCCACTCCATCCCCTACATACTCTACTCACCTCTACCCTCTTCCCTCCCTCTTTTCTTGACACCTCCTGGATGACGGGTCATCCCTGCATCTTGTCAGAACAGTGTCGCAAGACACAGCACATCCACAGTAAGGCCGCTTCATTAATTCGGCGACCCCCCTCTCTTTCCCCTCATGCAGAAAAGGAGAAGACGGGGAGAAATCCCTTCGGGCTCCGTCAATTTATTTCTCATACATACTCCCTCACCCCACATCCCCCACCCACTCCCCCTCATGCATCACAGCATCATCCATACACAACCATTTCTCATTTACCCCTATCTTCTGTCCTCTCCCGTTCTTCCTCAACAGACATTCCCCTCTTTCCCAATGCCCCTTTTACCCCACCCATCCATCTCATCCTAGGACGACCCCTCATGTTCACTCCTTCCACCTCTGCCTTCCACACCTCTTTTACTAATCTTTCTTCACCCATTCTTTCCATGTGTCCAAACCATCCTAATACTCTTTCATCAACCCTATCTCCCATCAAACATGTAGGTCCTGCAATAAGTGCTGTCTTGTATCTTTTTTTTTTTTTTTTTTTGTAAAGCTTTCACTATTATGAAACTAGATAGTGATTGTTATTTCTTAGGGGTTTGTTACCTCTAAGGGCTAGGAGGTTAGTTAACATCCCATCAATGGTAAAATCTTAAATTTCAAGCTGGATGTATAAATGATGGAGGAGATTTGGAAAATTATTTTGTTCTTTCTCAAAGGAGAGGATGTCTATGGTAGTGCCTTGGTGGCTTCTGCAATTCCATTTGTGCTGCTTATACCTTATCTCGAGTAACTGACCGGTTTGACCTACGTATACATTTTTCAGGAGATAATACATACTTCAGGTTTGTAGAGAGAATTTGTTCTAGAGTGTATTTCTTCCGGCTTATTTTCCAGCTCCTACGACTAAGTCAGTGACATATAAACACTCAGAAATCAAGGAGACAACAATCTAATGTTTCTAGCTAGAGAATCTATTAAGAACCTACGGGGCCACGGGATTTTAACCAGTGAAACTCAATACAACTATCATACACACAACACACGCACACACGCAAACGCACACACACACACACGCACACACACACACACACACGCACGCAGGCACGCACACACACACACACACACACACACACACACACACACACACACACACACACGCACGCGTACATACACACACAAGCTCGCACGAGAGTGTATACGCACACACACGCACAAGCACAAATAGAAAATAAAAAGATAAATATAATAACAAAAATAAAATTAGTAAGATTTAGAGCGAGATAAGATAAATCTAAAGAAAGTCCTCCTTCTATAAATTATGAAATATAACCATTGCCTAGGTTGGGCTTATTCATCGGATAAATGAAATCACTCGGGGCAGATAAAACAAATGTACAAGTCATCAAGTAACCGCAAGACACACAAATTATTTCACGCAAAGGTCCACAACAACAAAATCTGCATTTACACTAAACCCTTGTAGAACGTTTCACTCTGAATACCCTTAACCCTTTTCAAAGTGATTTGTACAAAATATCTCACATTTGAATACTTTGTTC